>NC_090737.1:145691156-145751156 GCF_036898095.1 Palaemon carinicauda | reverse complement strand
GCACTTGTTTCGCATAATGTTTGAAGAAAACACGCGAGGATTTCCAGCCTGTGAAACTCATAAGGCTTTCAAAATCCATACTCTAAAAGAAATTCAGAGACGATGCAACTTTTCTAGGATCGTGACCTGCGGGTGTACTGTCAGGATCCGCTCTGCGAATGAAGTAGGTGATTTTCGCTCGTAGTTGTTTCAGTGACAGGTCGCTGCCCGATGTTTCTCCTTTGAAGAGTTGGCCTCCACCAAAGTCCGAAGTTCTACGAAGATAGACCTTGAGGCTCTCTACTGGACATAGAGAGGCATCTTCTTTCAGGGGGCAGATTCTCCAAGGGCCCCATCTTTTGGTGGGTAGTTCGTTTTTGGCGAGAAACGTCGGATCCGGGAAGAGGGTAAGATCTCCTGAATCTGTAAACAGAATGTGACCCTCGTCCCTTGATAATGCCATTATTTCGCTGACTCGGGCTCCTGAGGCAAGAGCAAAAAGAAAAATAACTTTTTGAGTCAGATCCTTGAGAGGGCACGAATCATTGTCCAAGTTGGAGGCAAAATGGAGCACCTTGTCCAGGGACCAGGAGATCGGTTTTGGTGGGGGTGCTGGGCGTAGACGAGCGCATGCCTTCGGCAGTTTATTGAAGATGTCGCTGGACAGATCAATCTGGAAGGCGTACATTAGTGGTCTAGTCAAGGCCAATTTACAAGTAGAAATCATGTTGGCTGCCAAGCCTTGTCCATGAAGGTGAATGAAGAAGGACATGCAAAAATCGATGGTGATTTCCGTAGGATTTTTTGCCTTGACGAATGAGACCCATTTTCTCCAGGATGATTCGTATTGCCGTCGTGTGGATTCGGTCTTGTATTCCTCGAGGAAGTCGAGACTCTTCTTCGATATCCCGAACCTTTTCTTCACGGCTAGGGAGAGAAAATCATGAGATGAAGGTCCCTGACTTTAAATGATGAAGCGAAGACAGTCGACTTCTGTACTTGCTGGGAGAGAACTGGGCCCGGGAGAGGGATCAGCGTAGGTTGTAGCTCCAGGACTAGGGGGTACCAGTTGCTCCGAGACCACTTGGGAGCCACTAGGGCTGCTGTCCCTTTGAAGGTTCTCAGTTTGGAGAGGACTTTCAGCAGAAGGTTGGTTTGAGGGAACAGGTAGATCTTGGACCACCTGTTCCAATCCAGTGACATGGCGTCCACTGTTTCTGCCTTGGGGTCCTCGTACGGGGCCACATATCGAGGAAGTTGATTGTTGTCGCTCGTTGCGAAGAGATCGATCTGAAGTTCTGGGACTTGGTGAGAGATGAAGGAGAATGATCTTGCGTTTAGAGACCATTCCGACTCTATCGGGCTTGTCAGAGATAGAGCGTCCGCCGTCACGTTGCGGAATCCTTGTAGGTGAACTGCAGACAGGTGTCATTTCTTCTTCTCTGCCAAACGGAAGATTGTAAGAAGCACCTGATTTATCTGGGGCGATCTTGAGCCTTGGCGATTGAGACATCGAACTACCACCGAGTTGTCTAGGGTTAGACGAATATGGATCGAGGGAGGCGGGGAGAGTGTCTTCAGAGTTAGAAGGACTGCCATGGCCTCCAAGATGTTGATGTGAAACGTCTTGAATAGGGGAGACCATGTTCCTTGAGCCTGTTTTTGGTGGGAGTGACCTCCCCAACCCTCCAGCGAAGCGTCCGTGTGGATGTTGAGTGATGGAGGTGGGTGTTGAAGAGGGATGGACCTTTTCAGGGCCTTTGCTTCCGACCACGGCTTTAGGAGCAGCCGAAGTCTGTTTGGGAGCCGTCTCTTGAGGTCTCTTCGAGCGATGGATGCGGAACGTCTCCAGACTCCCGCGGCATCCTTTAGCTGTGCACGTAGCACTGGGTTTGTCACTGAGGCGAACTGTAGAGAGCCTAGAACTCGTTCCTGCTGACGTCTTGAGATCCGTTTGGATTTCAGCAGTCGCTTGACAGACCCTGCTATTTCCTTCCTTTTCTTCTGTGGAATGGAAAGGCGGTGTGACTGAAGGTTCCACTGGATTCCTAACCATTGGAACTTCTGAGCTGGAGAGAGGCGAGATTTCTTCGCGTTTATCTTGAATCCCAGGTGTTCTAGGAACTGGGTGACTTTGTTGCAGGATCTTGAACAATCCTCGGGCGATGGAGCCCAGACTAGCCAGTCATCGAGGTAGGCCATCACCTGGACGTCTCGGAGGCGAAGCTGTTGTACGATGGCGTCCGCCAGCTTTGTGAAGATCCGAGGAGCCACGTTGAGGCCAAAGGGCATGGCCCTGAAGGCGTAGCTTTTCCTTTGGAGTCGAAATCCTAGGTAGGAGGAAGCGTGGTGGTTCATTGGAACGTGCCATTAGGCATCCGCCAGGTCTATGGAGACCGTGTAAGAACCTTGAGGCAGAAGGGTCCTTATCTGTTGAAGAGTCAGCATCTTGAACTTGTTGTTCACTATGAACTTGTTGAGGGGGGATAAGTCTAGAATGACTCTGAGCTTGTCGGAGTCCTTCTTGGGGATGCAAAACAGTCTCCCTTGGAACCTAGTTGACTTTACCCTCCTTATCACCTTCTTGTTCAAGAGATCTAGTACATATTCTTCCAGAAGGGGGGTTGATTGTTGGAAGAATTGCTGGAAGATTGGGGGTGGTTGAGTCCAACTCCAGCCTAGACCCTTCTTGACGATGCTGTGTGCCCAGGGATCAAAGGTCCAACGATCCTGGAATTGGCGGAGTCTTCCTCCCACCGGAAGCACTTCATTGCTTCTGGTGTCCCGAGGGTTTACTGCCTCGGCCGCTAGCTCCCCTTCCTCCTCTGCCTCTGGAGGGACGGCGAGATGCGTCTCTGCCTGCACCTCTGATTGAGCCTCTACCTTTGGGACGAAAGGTAGTCGTCTGTTGCTCGAAAGCAGGGGTGAAAACCGGCGACTGTGACAAGACCGGTTGGGTGACCAGCTGAAAGGTCTGCTGTGGCTGAGCTGCCACTTGGGGAGTAGCGGGTCCCGGAAACTGCCGTCTCTGTTGACGTTGCCGGGGTTTCTGCTTGGAGGATTTCCTCTTAGGTTGAGGGCCGTCGTCCTGAGAGGATTTCCTCTTCTTCGACATGCCCCACTTGTGGAGAAGGTTCCTGTTCTCCGTGGCGGCCTTGTCGGTGATCTCTTTCACAAGGTCAGAGGGAAAGAGGTGCTTACCCCAGATGTTGGAGGAAATCAGTCTCCGGGGTTCGTGTCTCACTGTGGCACTGGAGAACACGAATTCACGACAGGCTCTACGAGCCTTCATGAAGCTGTACAGGTCCTTAACTACAGTCGCCAAATGCGTTTTGGCGTGCACCATATAGTGATCGGGGACTCTAGTGTCACCGGCCATGACGTCAAGCTGTACCTGGAGGGACATGGATGCGGCGAGCCTTTCCTTCGTGTCGTGTTCCCGACGAAGGAGATGGTCATTAAGTTTCGGGAGGTCTTCATTAAACTGACGTCCAGCAACGTCAGGATCTAGTTTCCCCACCTCGAAAGTATGCTGGACATCTTTCCAGTGTCGAACATCGGGGGGAGTAATCAGGGAGAAGGGTCTGCACTCCTCCAGTGCAGGGCAAGGTTTCCCTTCTTCCACTGCTTTGTGTACCGCAGTGAAGGCCTTTTCCATGAAGGGGAGGATCGCATCATCTGGTGCGACGTAGGTAGGGTGCTTCTTGCTCAGCGCCGGAAGCTTTGAGCAGGTAAAACCCCTACTTTTAAAAGCGTTGGCCAGCATAGCCTGGGCCTTCGGGAGATCGAACACTATCACCTCCTTAGGTTCGGTCTCTTCTTTAGAGGCAGGTTCGGATCGAAGTCGGACGTAACAGTCCGGATAAGCCTCAAAACTCGGGAAGAATTCCACTTCTTCCAGGGCGACCGAGCCGACCTTCTCACTGACGAAGATCCTGCCCATTGCAATAGGCATGTGCTCAGCATACCTCCAGGGGTTGGCGTGCGAACATGCCGGGAGGTCCTTAACCGAAATCCTTTTCGGCTCCTTTGAACTTCCCATGGTCCTGATGTATTCGTGTGTCTCACGGAGTTTCTTGTCCATAAGAGCTTCGAGCATACGGAACATCTCCTGGGCGCTGGATGGGATGGGGTCCGGGGTGGCGGAGGTAGACGGGAGTGATACTTCCGTCGGTGTAGGAGTTGGGGCGGGGGTGGAAGGCGGAGCGACCTCTTGCTCCGACTCGGCGTATTCCACTCGGTCTTCCTCATAGTCCAGTTCTTCGGCCATGAGGTTCCTCTCCGTGGTCTCCGACACCTCCGACATGCGTTCCGCGTTGTCGGTATCCAGGCGACACTCGTGCATGGACTGGGCCATGACTACATCGGGTTCCACCGTGATCTGGACGGTGGGGATCTGATCCTTGGGGACCACAGAGTCTGGGGATGCCTTCGGGAAAAGCAAGGCCCTCAAATCTTCAGTGGCAAGGTATGGTCCAGTGGCGTTCTTCTGGAAGCCACGCACCCATTTGCGTAGCTTCTCTCGAGAAGCGTCCCTAACCTCCGCTGAGGGAGGGTTATTGAACGCCTCGACCAGGCGGTCCTTGCAGAGACTGTACAGTTCTGCGGGTCCCAAAACTTCAGATCGCCTTTCTTGTTGGCGCAAGGGGCGTGCGTCCTACACGCCGTGTGCCCGTAGAAGTGCGGGCGCTTCACTGCACAGAAGCCGTGATCGCACTTCACGTACTCCTCCTGTAAGAGAAAGAGAACATGAGTATGGGGCAGTCATAAGAATGACTTATATTCTAAAGTTAAATATTAAAGGATTAATCTTTAACTTAATATTAAGTGGTATAAACAATGTGATGTTTTGAGAGTGGGCGGAAATGAAGGAGATAGACACATACTCCGTGTAACCCGCCCGGCTGGTTACCGTAACCTTATCCATAGGCAATTTGTTTGTGACCGAGGGCACAGGGCAGAATTCTACATAGATTACCAGGAAGGCAGGGGGAATTCTAGTGGGAATTGCCAAGGATATAAAACTGGGACTGAGGCCACTCAGACCATAGAATTGTGGAACGTAGACGATCCCATAGGGTAACGGTTTCCGGTAACCAGCCGTGCTAAGATACACACAGCATGCTGGAAATTTGTGATATGCAAGAAGACAGCATGGTTATTAATAGAACGGTAAGATAATACCTATCTATTTATGTAGTCAAACCATCTGGTTGCAATGTAGGGCTATCAACATGAGATGATAGCTAGTAGAAGGGGTGCAAGTCGCTTTGACGCCTCCGGAAGGCTCCGGCAGACCGACGGAACGCCGGAGGCCGCTCCAGCAGAGTTTCTGGCATTAGGGAAGACAAATATATAAGTCAGGAGTAATGCCAGGATGGCGGCCGCCGGCACAACGGCGGCACGCCGGCGGGAAGCGACGGCTCCGGCAGCCGAAGGTTGCCGTCTTGGTGACAGGGACAAGGAAAGGGTTATAGCAGAACCGGACTGCCGGCAGTGGATGCCGGCACTCCGGGGGCCGGACCGATGGACGGACGACCGAAGCTATGAGGTATGAGGGGAGGCCATCGGGTGGACGCCGACGGGAGGCGGCAGTCCCCCGGCACACGGAGGACTGACGGCCCAGGGGGCAAGGAATGTGTCACCAAGGGTGGGAGGTGGGTATCACCGACAGGGGAGGCGGCAAGAGACCGGCACCAGGACAGTGAAAGAGACAGAAGGAGGGATGTAGGAGTACGGACACGGACCCCAAGACATCCCAGCTGAGTGGGTGTACCCATGATAGAGGCTAGCCCTATCACCCAGTGGCAGGGGCCGCAGGCGGCCGGGAGCCAGGGTAGCCCAAGGGAGGGCTAAGGAACACCCAAGAGGGGGGAGAACCCCTGCAGACAAAACGCATCCAGTGGCTAACCCCATAGGACACTATGAAGGGTATATGTACCAGAGCGGACTGCACACAGGGGCTCAAGGTAGCCCTATCACTCCACCCTAAGGAGGAGTTGTAGGACAGGGGACAGATGGGTATAGACTAACCTAAGTATAGGCTAGGCCATACAAGAGATAGGAGGGGAGGGGAGATGAAGAAGGGTCTTCTATAGGGGAGGCTCTGTACCAAAGCTGCCACCAAGGAAGGGAGGACGCTCCCTAGCCTAAGGTTAGGCAGCCTGTCTGAGAACGGTGCATGGGCATCGTTTCAGCAAGGCACAGAACTAACTCCCCCCAAGCCTAACCTAGAGCAGGGATGTTACACCCTGAACTAGGAAGGATGGAAGACGTATCGCTATTGCAGGGAAGGTCAGAAACCTAGCCCCAGCAATAGAGGAAGGGCATGCCGTTCCTCATTCTCGGACGCAACCCTAAGGGGGGATCATTCCCTTAGGGAGGACAGAGAAGCGATAGATACTCTGATATGAGCTTGATCCCCTTACGTGGTAGGGGGAGCAAGGCTACACAGAGGGGATGCCCTAAGGCAGGGGGTGAAGGAAGCAAATAGGGGTCCTACAAGTAGGTTAGGTTAGAAAGGCACACTATCAAACCTATCCCTTATATGGTCCCTGAAGGCGAAAACACTTGCATCACAGTCAACAGTATCATAAAATAATGCCACTATCTTCATAACTAAACCTAGGATCACTGAAATATATCATGCATGAACACTGATGACAGGCACTCTGGCCTAGGGGCTAGACTAGCGAACTGGTATGGGGTCAGTCGATGACCAATAACAGAGCGTCAAAACACGATATATAAAGTTCCTAGCTATGAAGACTAAATAACTAATAGTATCGATTAGTTAATGAGGCCGGAAAACGCTGTTGAGGCTAGCTAAATAAGGCATGCAAAACAACAGCGACGCCATAAAATGGCGGGTCCGGTCGAGGCACAGCTCTGCCACAAAACATAAAATATCTCGAAAAGTAAAAGTTACTTTACGGTCAGAGCTTATTTAAACAATACTGGAACCTTGTACTCAACTTTCCAGAAGAAGGCGAGGCCGAGGGTAGAGACATGGCTAAGATGCAAGTCGATAAGATACGCACAGAGAAAAATCCGTCTAGTAAGGCAAGCTACTAAGCGAAGGATGAGGACGGACGTGACGTCATTGAGCAATGGCGCCCGTTTGTTTACGTCTCGAGTACCAAAAGTAGCCACGGACGAGATTAGCTGTGGAACGGCTCCCCAGCTATTCTCCGCCCCTACACATCGAAGTGTTAACTCTATGTGGGGTGCAGATAGCTATGTGGCGCGTTAATACATGCGTCCCCTGTTGATATACGATGTCTTAAAAGGAAACCTTTAGGATACTCGCTCCAGAAGTTAGAATTCTGTGATAAACCTGTGGCTAAATTCTCCGGGAATATCTAGTAGTTATATACCCAAGGAAGCTACCAAAAAGGAACCTTCCATCAGGACGCCATGGCTTGAGCCCAAAAATATATTTATATATATTTATTTATTTAATGGTGTGGAAGTTTCTTCATCTGTTATTACCTCCAGCGTGGATGTTTCTACATCTGTTATTGCCGCCTGCTTTGATGAAGGGGAGGAGGTATCATGGTTGGGAGGTATTTGCATTCAAAGCTACAAATGTGAGATTATTGGATGATCTCAGCCATCTTGAAGATGGTTTGGACCTTTTTTGCAGAACCATTCTCTAGAGTTAGGTCTGTGGAATCCAGGGGTATCCAATGCTTTGGGGTAGGACTCTCGGCCTTGGGCCAGAAGCCCATCATTGCAGATAGGAGGATGATTCCATAGATTCTTGGTCTCAGTCCTAACAGGCAGGTTCAGCTTACAGCAGAGCTTCTATGTCTTTTTTTATGCTATCCTTCGGATAGGGTATGGAGTGGACCATCTGAGAAGTATACTCTCATTGTACCGATAACCAAGGAACTAATAGGGGACTCACTTCAAAAGTCAAAAACTGAATGGAAATGTAAGGAAATTGAAAGTCATCCACATATGTGATATACCAATAAATTGCTATTGTGAAGCCTTGTGGATGACTTTTAAACCTTATGGTAAAATTCATGAAATTAGGATGAATTTCAAAAAAGAAATGAGAATCATGAGTCTCCTTCAGCAACCAGCAGGAAGCATATCCTATTCTCTGTAATGATTTTTTTACCAGCAATTATGAATTTTCTATATATAACAATTGGCAACAGCATTGGGATAGTTTAACCGAAAATAAGATGAGAGAAATTGTGATTGTTATATCCCCTTGGAGGTATAGTGGGATGCCCTGAAAATGGGAAACTACTCTTTGTCGTCTTCGCATTGGTCACACTCGTATGACACGAGTTTCTGCTGGCTGGCCAACACCAACCATATTGCGACGACTGTTTGATACCCTTGACAATGAGGCATTTGTTGACTGAATGCGCCACTTATAGCTCAGAAAGAAATAGATATCTGTTTGAGGCTCGGGATGAGGATTACTGGTTCATCCATGTCGTACAATGCTAGTGGCATTCTTAAATTTATATCAGAAGCAGGTCTTCTTAATGCTATTTAACTTTTATAATATATTTACTTTTCTGGTTTCAATTGAATATTCTTTTAATCTGTATTTATAATAAATGATATGGGCGTCAATGGCCTTTGATGTCAGGATGCCAGAGAACTTCAAATCATTCATTCATTCAAAGCAGTCTGTGAGATTTCTAAAATAAAAATTGATAATTGTGAGATTACTGGAGCACTATGCAATGCGGCTCCTCAAAACCTGGATGTATGTTGCCCCAGGACTGGTGACAGGGTGAGTCTGCTGAAACCAAAGTAAATCCAATATCAGATATAAAGCCTAAGCCACCAATGTGGCTAATTGCAACATCTAAGGCAGTAGAATTTGATTACCTCAACTTTAGTAAGATAATACAAAGGAAAGTGGGTACTATAGAGCGTGGAAACATTTCTAAATTTGGCAAGAAATCTATCTTAACTCTTGGCAGATCTAGAACACAATCTTTCATGTTAAATGATTTAAAAATTGAAGAAAATATCATGGGGAATATTAAACCACATTTGAATGTAAGCTATGGAAGAGGAGTAATTTTTAACAAAGACTCGTATGATTTTAGCAATGATGAACTCATAGATATGTGGCCAAAAGATATATGGAAGGTTCATAAGATTCCCAGAACTACTATAATTATTTTCACTTTGGAAAACCATGATGTACCCTTTCATATGTACATTGAAAATAAGAGAGTACCAGTTTGCTTGTATAAACAGAAATTGCAGTGCTCCAATTGCTTCAAATTTGTTCATCTATTTAAGATATGTAAAAACGTAAAGGTCTGTAACAGTTGTTCTGATCGTGAGCGTAGGCCCTTCACTAATATTGCAAGGGGCACTAATTGTTGCCAGGATCATAAGCCAACATTCAGGAAATGTCCTTAATATCAAACATAAGGAGCAGCTGTTCAGAAGTCGGATGTTGAGGATATCAGTGTGGGATATGCTAGGTGACTTCTAACATAAACCAAGATTTATACCAAGGCCTTAAAATCTAAGGATGCACCCTCTTAACGAGAGAATGTCTTGACAAAGTCATTTGGTTCATCATATTGTTGAAGAATTGTGACGGGCCAGAGGGTTATTGACCTTGGGGAAATTGCTCCCCATGTTCGAATCTAAATTTCTCTCCCTTTCATCTATTTCTGCTCAATGTTAATGTTCTCTTAATTCTTAAAACTTTCTTTTGTCTTGCTGTCCTACCTCTATGAATATTATTTCTCTGGAGTGGGTTTCGTAAAGTGATTTTTTCATGTTGTGAGTCACATTTTACATGTGAATCGCCTAAATCATTCCAAGCCCTACAAAACTTCACATTAAATCTTATAATATAGCTACAGTATAACCACAATGAAATACTGTACAGGCAAATACATTTGAACCATCCAATATACCTAAACTAACTGTTAATACCTGTAAATTAAGTAGTTATTATGAAATAATATAATAAATTGAAAATAATACAATACATGTAGTAAAACACTTTACATATACAAAATATATAGGACCATATGGACTGCACTATTATAGTTACCCCTACTATAGGCTACAGCTACATTATCTATTGTGTTAACCCATTTTCTTGAAATATTTCTATAGGTGACTATTTTATTCTCGCCCTGGCTGACAAATCTCTTTTCCTAAAATGAAACATATTTTGCAAAGTGAGTCACAAAAATATTCGCATCTCGTTTCGCAGCGTGAAAATTTCACAGACAGATTCTTTCGTGAAGAGAGGTATTACTGTATATATATGTGTATATATATATATATATATATATATATATATATATATATTATATACATTATATATGTATATATGCTATATATATGTATATATATATATATATATAATATATATATATATATATATATATATATATATATTATATATATACATATATATATATATATATATATATATATATATATATATATATATATATATTATATACAGTATATTATATATATATATATATATATATATATATATAATATATACATATATATATATATATATATATTATATATACATATATATATATATATATATATATATATATATATATATATATATATATAGTCATACCTCTCCCATTCTAAACAATAGCACAAACCTCTCTCAGGCCATGTCCTTGCCTGATTTGATGGAGGTTCCACTTGAACCCAATTTACATGGTGCACCTGTAGTGGAGAAGGTACAAAAATGTCGTACCTCTCAACCTTTTAATAGGATTATTAAAGTTATGACTTCAAATAAATATGATATCTTGTCTGCTGGTGTTTCTGATTAACTGGAAGACAACTTGAATAAATCAGACATTCAATTCGAGGTCCACCATCCACCTCAACAATTGTATCAAAATGACACAAAGAAAAAGATAAACACAAAACCCAATATATCAAGATCCTCTTTAGAGATACCACTGGAAATAGTGTTAGGTGAAAAATTCCCAAGGGGAAAACTTCATCCAAGGTGTCTTCGAAAAATAAATCATAGTTTTTCTTCCATTCTGCAATGGAATTGCCAGTTTTTAAGGACGAAATATGAAGAACCTAAGTTCCTTATACTTGAGTTTTCCCCTATAATTATATGTACACAGGAGAGCAATCTCGTTGCTCTTACTCCTTGTGCTCAAGAGTATGTTAGCTATAGGACACCTTATGGTCAATGAGCAGAATTCTTATTTATGTTTGTCAAGATGTTCCTCAAATATTCTTGTTTATCTGTACCCCTTTGTAGGAAGTGGTTGTACAGATAGCTATAGGAAGAAAATATACAATCTCCTCTCTTTACTTGCCTCCAAATGATAACATCTCGTATGATAATTTATTACAGATGATTCAACAACTCCCACAACCTTTTCTCTTACTAGGAGAATTTTTTAGGTAGTAGGTTCACCAGGGCACCAGCCACTCGTTGAGATACTACCGCTAAAGGGTTATGGGGTTCCTTTGACTGACCAGACAGTATTACATTGGATCCTTCTCTCTGTTTAAGGTTTACTTTCCCTTTGCCTACACATTCACCGAATAGTCTGACCTATTCTTTACAGATTCTCCTCTGTCTTCATACATCTGACAACACAGTTTACCAAACAATTCCTCTTCACCCAAGGGGTTAACTACTGCACTGTAATTGTTCATTAACTACTTTCCTCTTGATAATGGTAGAAGATACTCTGGAGCTATGGTAAGCAGCTCTTCTAGGAGGCACTCCAAATTTAAGCTATTGTTTTCTTTTCTTGGGTAGTACCATAGCCTCTGTACCATGGTCTTCTACTTGTTTTGAGTCAGAGTTCTCTTGCTTAAGGGTACACTTGGGCACACTATTCTATCTAATTTCTCTTCCTCTTGTTTTGATAAAGTTGTTATGGTTTATATAGGAAATATTTATTTTAATATTGTCACTTTAAATATTTTATATATCCTTGTTTCCTTTCCTCACTGTGCTATTTTCCCTGTTGGGGCCCTGGGCTTATAGCATCCTGCTTTTCCAACTAGGGTTGTAGCTCAGCAAGTAATAATAATAATAATCTTTTATGGGGTGATGTTTTGGCAAACGAGAGTGGTGATATATCATCAATTGTGGAGAATGAAGATATAGGACTCCTTAATACAGGAGAGCCCACACATTTTCCTGTTCAGACAGGTACCTTGTCATGCATTGACCTATCATATGCAGACTCTTACTGTCTTCTCGATTTTAATTGGAGAACATTAGATGATTGGCATACTATCATTATAAGCACCAACAATGGTCCACCTTTACAGAGATCGCCACAATGGAATCTTGACAAGGCGGACTGAGATAGATTTCGGGAGCTAAGCAAATTGGAGGAAATGCAGAACAGTTTTAAAGTGTTTATGATGCCATAGACTTACTTAATGGAACTCTTCACACATCAGGAGTCAATTCCATTCCCAAAACAACATGAATATTTAAACGACGACCAGTCCCCTAGTGGTCTTCAAGACTAACTGCCCTGCACAAAGCCACAAGAAAATCTTTAACTTGATTGCACAGACGCCGTACTGGGGAGAATTTAACCTTATTCAAGCAATGTAGAGCACAGTTCCATCGTGCCATGAAAGAAGCTAGACGCCAGTCTTGGGTGTCTTTTGTTTCCGACATAAACAGTAGAACACCAACATCATCTGTGTGGAGGAAAGTTAAAAAGATAGCTGCAAATTCACCCACCACCAGTGTTGAAGGTGAATGGTCATAATGTGACAGGAGCAACTGAGGTTAGCAATGCATTGGCTGATCATTTCTCCAATGTCTCAAGTAAGTGTAAAGTAGCTCCTGGTTACCAACAATAATAATAATAATGATTATTATAATTATTAGTATTATAATGATTATTATTGTTATTATAATTATTGTTTTTTATGATTATTATTTATAACAACTATTACTAATAATAATAATTATTATTAATAATAATGGTTAATAATAATAATAGTTAATAGTAATAATAATTATTAATAAAAATAATAATTAATAATAATTTATAATAATAATAATAATGATAATAATAATCAATAATAGGTAGGAGGTTGGCCAGGGCACCGGCCACTCGTTGAGATACTACCACTAGAGAATTATGGGGTCCCTTGACTGGCCAGACAGTACTACATTGGATCCTTCTCATTGGTTACAATTAACTTTCTCTATGCCTACGTATACACTGAATAGTCTGGCCAATTCTTTACAGATTTTCCTCTGTCCTCATACACCTGAAAACACTGAGATTACCAAACAATTCTTCTTCACCCAAGGGGTTAACTGCTGCACTGTATTTGTTCATCGGCTACTTTCCTCTTGGTAAGGGTAGAAGTGACTCCTTAATTATTGTAAGCTGCTCTTCTAGGAGAAGGACACTCCGAAATCAAACCAATGTTCTCTAGTCTTGGTTAGTGCCATAACCTCTGTACCATGGTCTTCCACCGTCTTTGGTTAGTGTTCTCTTACTTGAGGGTACACTCGGGCACACTATTCTATCTTATTTCTCTACCTCTTGTTTTATTAAGTTTTCATAGTTTAGGAAATTTTTATCACAATGTTAATGTTCTTTAGACATTTTATTGTCCGATGTTTCCTTTCCCCATGGGGCTATTTTCCCTTTTGGGTCCCCAGGGCTTATAGCACACTGCTTTTCCACCTAGGTTTGTAGCTTAGCAAGTAATAATAATAATATTAATAATATAGAAGCAATGAAGAATGGAAAATGCCAAATTTTACAACAGAAAAGGGGGAATCCTACAATAATCCTTTTACCTAAAAGGAATGTAATTCCACACTTGCTAATTGCAACGATACAGCCCCCTGGTCCTGATGGAGTTCCATATGCAATGAAAAAACATGTACTTGTTCATACCAAGTTATATATTTTAATCATTATTAATAGAATATAGCAGGATCTTAGTTATCCAAGTGTTTGGGAACTAGCCATTATTTTAGCCTTTTTAAAACCTGGTAATAATGAGTTCTTAGCAGCAAACTATCGACCAATTGCATTGATATCTTGTTTATATAAGATCATGGAGAAGATGGTCAATGCAAGGCTGATGTGGTACGTGGAAAAGAAGGGTATTTTATCTCCTATTCAATGTGGATTTAGAAAAATGCACTCGACTGATGTGTTGATATAACTTGATTCCTCTATTTGTGAAGCCTTTGCTTCCAAACAGCACCATGTAACAGTCTTTTTTGACATTGAAAAGGCATATGATACTGGTGAAGATATGGTATAATTAAAACCATTCATAATTTGGGATTACGAGGAGAGCTACAATTACTCATTCAGTCATTTATTTCACATAGATGTTTTCAAGTGAGAGTGGGGAAACTATCGGAGTGAAAATGTCAGGAAGAAAGAGCTCCCCTAGGGTAGTGTGCTAAGTGGAACCCTATTTACACTAGCAATTAATGAGGTATCCTCTGTCATTCTTCAAGATTTTCTCTCAATACTATTTGTTGATGATCTCTCCATATCATTTGCTAGAGCTATAATGACAATGGTTGAGAGAAAACTACAACTTGCAATTGACAAAATTATTCAGTGGGCTGATTTGAATGCATTTTAAGTTTTTGACAAGTAAAACTACTGCTGTCCATTTCTGTCCTATTTGGGGAGTACATCCAGACCTTGATAATATGTACAATAAAGGTTAACAGATCCCATGTGCAAGTGAAGCTATGTTTTTAGGCTTGATATTTGATTGTAGGTTGACATGGGTTCCTCTCTTAAAATCATTAAAAGCAAAATGGCTTGATGCTTTTAAGCTTTTACGGGGCCCAGTTAGAATGCCAATATATCGGGTATAGGAAGACGAACACAAAATCATGAAAACAATTCAGTGAGCTTTGTATGGCAATGGAGAATGCGTTTACAAAATATTTTGTCAAAATTCGTCTTTAATTTCATAGTTAGAGGGTAATTAGTAAAAGTAACTCAATAAAACGTAAACATTGTTCTCTAGATTTAGATAATTATTACATTCTAATGTAAAAGAAATGGTGAACAATGGCATCTGTATAGCTTCCACGTGTCACAGACGATGCATTACACGGTAAATTATAGCTTTCGCCCATCAGTCCTACCACAAACCTCATAGAGAGTACATGTTTGAGTTTGACCTCTGACATTCACTCATTTTTTCGTTTGTTTTTCTCGTTTTGGGCAAGAATTTTATCATTTCAAAGAGGAAAAGACAATTTCAACATCTTGCTAACATAAGAAGAAAACTCGCTTTATTAAAAGTACAGAAGGGGGTAATATCGGTAGTGTAGAGAGAGAGAGAGAGTTCTGTGAATGGAGAAGCGACAACCTTGCCTGACACGATCCAAAAGAAACAAGGTATTGAGCAAAAGAAACTTTGTTTCTGAGTAAATTATGAAAAATAACTTTGTTTTTCGTTTATCAATATCCAAAAAGGAACATGAAATTCATAATATTCGGGATTTATTGTAAAAAAAAACAGAGAATCTTTGGACGCCCTCTGACATTCACTGATTTTTAAGGTTGCTTTTTCTCGTTTTCGGCAAGAATTTTATAATTTTAAAGTGGAAAAAGACAATTTCAACATTTTGCTTATATAAGGAAGAAGAAAATTTGCTCTATTAAGAGTTCAGAAGAGGGTAATATTGCTAGTGCAGAGAGAGATAGAGAGACAATATTGTGGATAGAAGAGCGGTTGCCTTGCCTTACAGGAGCCAAAAGAAGCAAGATTTTGAGCAAATAGATCTTCATTTATGATTAAATTATGATAAATAACTTTCTTTTCTTATATTAATTCCCCAAAAAGAACACAAAATTCATAATAATCAAGATTTATTAATATTATCTTTGTAAAAATACAAAGAAAAACTTTGAACGCCCGTATCTCAAATTTATACTTATTGACCTTCAAATTCAATCTTCTCCCATAGATATAAAGATATAGCATTGAAATTGGTATATAAATTGGAAATACATTATAAAACAATGAAATGAACCCTTTTTAAATTTTTTTTTTTCCTTTTTCTTTTCTTAATTTTTTTCCCTAGAATTTTAGTGTTTATTTTTTTACCATAATGGAAAACTTCATATCTAGCAAAAGAATTACTTTCAGAAAAAAACTTCATATCATTGGAGGTCTATATCTAGGTATATATAGGGTAGTAATCCCAGATCTTTGTAACAATTATCAAGGGAATAAATAAAATTTAAAAAACACTAATTTCTAGGATAAATTGCCCTGGCATCGCAAACCAAAGGTCGGAGGCAACAATACCATCCAGTTGGGAGATGTACTGAGTCACCTTATTAAGTGGTATGAATGTCGAAGTCCTGTCATTAAAAAACGTCATTAGCCGGCCGGTCCCCTTAAACTTAAAAGTTTTGTCCCATACATCATGGGGGCAGACCTCAAAACTATTTTAAATTTTTACAAGGCCTTAATTTTTTCAAAAATAATATATGGTTTTGAGATATACTCCTCACCAAGCCCAAGTCTACTAAATATTTTAAGTTCTATACACTATACTTGTATGAGATTGGCAACAGGAGCATTAAGAATTTCGCCCATTCCAAGTATCCTTGTTGACCCTGGTGAATTACCGTTAGACCTTTACCAAAAGTCTTTGATTATTTGGTATTGGTTTAGGTTGCAAAGGCTTTTTAATTCTTTAGCCTGTCAGACTGCAGGTTTGTAAAGAACTCAATATACTTTGAGATGCACCCAAAATTCCCTCAACCTTATGGTTTTTGGGTAAAACAATTTATAGACAGTCTTAATACAGTGCTCCCATTTAAGGTATCATCAACTCCTCTATGGAAATTACCAGAGGTATCTTTTTGTAAATATTTTATTGGATTTAAAAAGAACCTGACTGACTTAGAAGCCAGGTCTCTTTTTATGGAACATGTTGCAGAACATAAGGAATCGACTTTTATATATACTGTTGGCTCCAGTAATGCTCTTAATTGTAGTGGTGTACAGCCTCTAACAGCTTCCATATTTACAGGCGAACTTTGCGTCATACTAACCGCTGTTGAAAAAATAGCGTTGGAAGAGGGGGTTAATTTTACCATTTTTAGTGATGCGAGGAGTGTCCTTCAAGCTTTGGAAGTTTTATTTCGAATAACCCTTTAGTTTTAAAGATGTTAGAATGGCTGTTTATTTTAGAACTGAGAAGCATAAGCATAACAGTTCAATTTTGCTGGGTTCCAGCACACATAGGTGTGTCAGGAAACGAGACTGCAGACTTGCTGGTAAAGAATGCTGCTGCTGAGTTGCAACCAAGAAGGTATCCCATTCTTTGCTATGATTGTTTACCCAACATTTAAGAATTTGATTGCTATTAATAGGCAACAGCATTGAGATAGTTTAATTGAATACAAAATGCGAAAAATAACGAATTTTATATACCCCTGTAAGTATAACACGATGCCCCGAAAGTGAGAGACTACTCTTGGTCGTGTCCGCATTGTTCATACGTGGTTGACACATGAATATATGCTTACTGGCCAATACCAGTCATATTGGAGTGACTGTTTGATACCATTGACATGGAAGCATTTTTTGACCGAATGCCCCATATATACTGTAGTAGTGAAAGAAATAGATATCTGTTTGAAACTCATGGTGAGGATGGAAGGTTCATCCTGGCCAAGATTCTTGAACATTATGTGTCCTACCATGCTAGTGGTATTGTTAGCTTTATTTCAGAAGCAGGTCTTCTGGAAGATATTTAACTTTTAAAATGACGTCTTTGCTCTTATGGTTTTAATTGAATATTCTTTTGTTTTTTATTCACAATAAATGACATCGGCATCAATGACCTTAGGTGTCAGGATGACAGAAAACCTCAAATCAATCAATCAATCAATTGACCGTGTTAATCATGAGCCCTGTTTTCAAACTCAAACAGTTGGGAATTGGTGGGTCGTTTCTTAGCATTAGTAGTAATTAGCGCATAGTGCAAATTATGGGGTATAAAGTTGAATCATAACCAAACTCTAAGGATGATTGTAAGTAGGCCAAGAACCGTTGCTCCTCAACGTCCAGATCTCAGATTTGATAATGTTTTTTTTTAACTTTAAAATTTTTGGTGTGATTCTGGACAGCAAATTTACTTTCGAGAAACACATTAGGTCAGTGTCTTCTTCAATTGCACAAAATATTGTTATTGAGAAAGTTTTTTAAGACTTTCTGTGATCAATCTATTGAGAAGAAGTGTTTTAATTCTTTCATTCTACATGGTTTCGAGTATTGTTCTCCTGTCTGGTCTTTGACTGCCGATTCTCATCTTAATTTGTTGGGCAGGAACTTACGGTCTATTAAATTTCTTATTCCTGATCTAGATATTATCTTTGATACTTTAGTTCAATTAGTTCATCATGCATGTTGTATAACATTTTCCATGATTCTGACCATCCTATACATTTAGAACTTCCTGGACAGTTAAATCCTGTTCATAATACTAGGCGTGCAGTTAATTCTAATAGTCAGGTCTTCTCCATCATGAGGCTCAATACTACGCTGTATTCAAGAAGTTTTATTCCAGCTGTGACCAAGTTGTGGAATGATCTTCCTAATTGGGTAGTTGAATCAGTAGAACTTCAAAAGTTAAACAGGCTGACATGTCTTTTTTAGTCTATTTATTAAATATCTGTTTTATGCTGTTAATGTTTTTTTTAAATATTTTATTTTAATTTTTCCGTTACTTCTGATATCGTTAATTTATTTCCTTTCCTCACTGGGCTATTTTTCCCTGTTGGAGCCCTTGGGTTTATAGCATCTTGCTTTTCCATCTAGGGATGTAGCTTAGCTATGCCACATGAACCTCTCCTTTTCTCCACTGATGCCTCTCTCGTTTTCTCAACTGATGCCAGCGACAGCGCTATTGGAGTAGTACCCAAGTAGGTGTTCAACAGCTCACCCCAGCCATTGGCCTTCTTCAATAGAAAACTGTCCAAGTTAGAATCCAGCTACTCTACCTTCGACTGCAAATTGCTGGTGGTGCATTTTCTGTGCGTCACTTTTGCCACTTCTCAGAAGATACACCCTTTGTAATTTGCACAGACCACATTCCTTTGTTTCACTCCCTCACTTGCCAGTCTGACTTCTGGTCAGCCCGCCAATGCTAACATCGCTCTCTTTTTCCCAGGTCCCTAGGAAAAGGAATCCTATTGCTGATGCATGTAATGAAACACATTGGTCGCTATTCACCTGGGATTCAATTACAACACCTTGGCAGAAGCCCAACAAAATAATCCAGGGTACCAAGCATGTAGGACATCCTGCATGTCCCTCCTTTGGGAATACGTCCCCCTTGATGACTCCAATGCCTTCAGATACCTGCTCCTATGAGCCGACAGGTGTTTTGATTTTATTCATGACATTTCACATCCTTAGCACCAGTTTACTGCACAGCTATTGGAGACAAAGTTCATTTGGCTTGGCATTACTAAGGATGCTAACATTGGGTCTGCGCCTGTACTTCATGCCTAACTTCAAAAATACATTAACACGGATTCAGGAGTGGGCACCTTTCCTCAATATCAGCATAATTTTGCCCACTTTCACGTCAACGTAGTAGGTCCCCTACCCACATCACAAGGACATAGATACCTGTTTACTGTCATTGACTGTGCCACTTGTTGGCCTGAAGCCATTCCCATGGAAACTGCAACATCTGCATTATGTACATCTGCCTTTCTTTCAGGGTGGATAGCAAGATTCAGAATCCTTGAGCATATTACTTCTGACAGGGGTATCACATTCACCTGTCAATTGTTGACATCATTAGCGAATCTCCGGGGCATCACCCTACATCAGAAACTGCCTACATCCCCGCTACCAACAGAATGGTTTAACGGTTTCATCCACTCTCAGAGCAGCTCTCATGTCCTGCTGCAGTGACTCTTACTGGTTTACTCAGCTTCCACGGGTCCTCCTGGGACTAAGAACCACTCCTAAAGAAGCCCTAGATGTCTCGGCAGTTGAAATGGTGTATGGTGACCAGTTGGTCATCCCTGCCAAATTTTTTCTGTCTACAACTTTCTCCGAGAATCGCCAACGCCTACATCACATTGTGGGAAAATTTACTCCATGGCGCCAGAATTATAAGCCCCTAGCAAAGGAACACATAACGGTAGATCTGCACTTAGTAATGTACATTTTCCTGCACAATGACTAGCAAACCACTGCTAGTGCCCCTTACACAGGCCCTTTCCTCGTGATCCATAGTACACCGAAGGCTTTCTTAACATTTTTGGCGTGATCCATCGTACACCGAAGGCTTTCTTAACATTTCGGGCAAAGAAGACTGGGTCTACATTAATTGCCTAAAACTTTCATATCTCCTGCCAGATAACCTGCTTACAGTGCACCTCTCAAGAGCATGGCACCTTATTTCACATGTGTGTCATTTTTAAGGTGGACCCATGTACCACTCGTGTTTCATAGACGCTTGTACACTGTAACTGTATTGCTGTTTTGTCTTATCACCCACTCTTCCCTGCACTGATAATAGACCATCCTGTGTGAGCTTGCCCTCTTAAAAAGAGAATGCCTTGATGAAGTCATTGAGGTTCAGCACGGCACATCATTCCCGTGTTGAAACTTGATGACAGGCAAGAGGGCTCTTGAACTTGGGGAAATTGATTCCCCTGTTCAAATCTAATTTTTTTTCTCTTTTTCTTCCTCTTAATATTACTTCGACCTTGATATTACTTCAACCTTCTCCCAATTTTATAAACTGTTTTTCGTGTTGCTGTCCCAACTCTTTGAGTAAAATTTCCCATATGTAAATATGTACATATATATGTATTTGTCATTTTTTTTTAATGGCATGGATGTTTCTGCATCCGTTATTGCTGCCTGCTTTGATGAATGGGAGGAGGTATCACGGTTGGGAGGTGTTTGCGCTCAAAGCTATATGTGAGAGTATTGGATGATCTCAGCCATCCCGAAGATGGTTTGGACCTTTTTGGCAGAGCTATTCTCAAGTGTTGGGTCTTCGGAATCCAGGGGAATCCAATGCTTGGGGTAGGACTCTCGGCTTTTGGCCGGAACCTCGTCATTACAGATATGGGAGGGATGATGCCATAGTTTCTTGGTCTCAGTCCTAACAGGGGGTCTCAGCTTACACCTGTGCCTCTATATCTGTTTGGATGCTATCCTTTGGGTAGGGAATGGAGTGGACCATCTGGGAAGTATACTGTCATTGTGCTGATAGTGGAGAGGGCAAATTTCCTTTCTGATGTGTGATGGCCTAATATTCTCGAGCAGGTAAATCAAACTAATCCCTTTCTCTCTCTCAACCTCATCTAATGGATTCTTTAAGCAACGAACCCCCATCCCCTGGATACGTTGACTCTCTCCTAGCACTGTTGACGACCTCTGCTAACTTAATTAAGGAAAATTCAGTTGACGACCTAGGAACAAAAAAAGGACCCCTCTACTAATGTTTTAAAACCAGCTAAGTCGGTTACAAAGGGAAACTTCAAATCCTTCGTGTTACACAGATTCCAATAGATACTGATTATGATATGCTATATAAAGCATTTAACTGCCATGGAATGATAAAAGATACAAGAATGAAACTTGGAAATGATAATTGGCATTCATGGATATTTTATAATAATCATGAAGAAGCATTTAATACAATATGTAACATCAATAATATCAAAATTAGTTACTTAAATGTCATGGGTGCTCTATGTGATAAGATACCAAACAATTTGGATGTATATAGACCTGCTGACTGGTTTTGAAAAAAATGTTGATATAACCATGCCTCCCCAGAGAAAGCCAAAACCACCAATGTGGCTTGTTGTCGAGCCTAAAGGGAGTAATGGGAATTATTTTAAAATTAACAAACTAATTCAGAAAAAATGTAGGAACCATTGCACCAGGTGCTATATCTCACTTTGGGAGAAATAGCTTCCTAATCCATGCAAAATCATGTGCGCAATCAGTAATGCTGTCTAACCTCAAGACAAGTAGTGATGATGATATGTTGGATGTCAAACCCCACCTAAATTTTAGTTACGGAAGGGGAGTAGTCTTCAATAAAGATATGTATGAATTTACAGAATAGGAAATACTGGTCATGTGTCCATTAACAGTGTGGAAAATGCATAAGATTCCTGGGACATCGATGAGTATCCTTACTTTCCAGGATGCTAATGTGCCTTTCCACATTGTTATTGAAAATGAAAGAATTAAAGTTCGACCTTTCAAACAAAAGCCCTTACAATGTTTCAAGTGTTTCAAATTTTAACACCCTTCTAAAGTTTGTAAAAATTAAAAAAATGTGTAGCATCTCTTCCTGATCTTATCATAGAGACTGTACACTTGAGGCCAACTGTTTAACCATAAATCCACTGACAGGATCTTCAAGATTTATAAGTTTGAAGTAGCTGCCCTCAACAAATCCAGTGTAGAACACATAAGTGTGGGACATGCCAAAAGACTACTGAATAAACTAAATAGCTATGCAAAAGCATTGAAATCAAGAGAAAATATACCACAGGAGACATCAAACCCACGTAGTGCTGCCAGTAATTCCAAGAAAAGAAATAGATCATCTGATGATACTGTAGTAAGGTCTTGCATGAAAAGGTAAAGCTTTCCAAAGCATTGCCATAGTGTATTAGAACTGCGGCACTGCGCATTTTTATATAACTTTCATCCCCCATTACCAACAATAGTACTAACCTCTCTTAGGCCATGTCCTTGCCTGATTTGATGGAGGTTCCACTTGAAACCAAATTACCAGGCGCACCTGTGGTGGGGAAGGTGCAAAAACCTGGTAGCTCACCAGATATTAATCGGAAAAAAGAGAGACCTCCATCTCTCTCGCTCCCTTCCATAAGAAATATCAAAATTATGATGTCAAATGAATATGATACTTTGTCTGTTGATGTCCACCATCCTCCTCAACAATTAGATAAAAAAGACAAAAAGAACATTATGAATACAAAACCCAATCTATCAAGACCCTCTTTAATAAAACCACCTGGAAATAGTGTTAAATCAAAAACTGCTAATGGGAAGACTCCATCCAAGGGGTCCGACTTTATGTAAACCATAGTTTTTTCCTCCATTTTGCAATGGAATTGTCAGGGTTTAAGGGCCAAATGTGAACTTAAGCTCCATATTCATAAGCATTCCTCCATAATTATATGTCTACAGGAGAGCAAACTTGATCATAATACTCCTTGTCCTCGCGAATATGTAAGTTATAAGACACCATATGATCACCAAGTGGGGAGCCATGGCGGAAGTCTCATATACGTTCGTCAAGATGTTCCCCAAATATCTTTGTCTATTCGTACACCTCTGTAAGCAGTGGTTGTACAGATTGATATGGGGAGAAAATATACAATTTGTTCTCTGTACTTGTCTCCATATGGCAACATTTTGTATGATAACTTAGTAGAGGTGATTCAACAACTCCCTCAACCTTTTCTTTTACTTGGAGATTTGAATGGTAGTCATCCTTTCTGGGGTGATGTTTTAGCAAACACGAGGGGAAATATATCATCAATTGTGGAAAATGAAGATATGGGACTCCTTAATACAGGAGAACCCACACACTTTCATGTCCAGACAGGTACCTTGTCATGCATTGACCTATCCAATGCAAGCTTTAATTGCATTCTCGATTTCGATTGGGAGACATCAGATGATTGGCATACTAGTGATCATGCACCAATCATTATAAACACCAACAATGGTCCACCTTTACAGAGATCACCACGAGGGAATCTTCACAAGGCAGACTGGGATATATTTTGTGAGCTAAGCGAAATTTAGGCGGATGCAGAACATTTTGAAAATATTGATGATACTATAGACTTACTGAATGGAACTCTCCATACAGCAGGGGTCAATTCAGTTCCCAAAACAATAGGGTTATTCAAATGACGACCAGTCCCCTGGTGGTCTTCAGAACTAACTGCCCTGCACAGAGCCACAAGATCTCTTAACACGATTGCGCAAACGCCGTACTGATGAGAATTTAATTATATACAAGAAATGTAGAGCACAGTTCCATCGTGCCATGAAAGAAGCTAGGCGCCAGTCATGGGTGTCCTCCATTTCCTCCATTAAAAGTAGAACACCACCATCTTCTGTGTGGAGGAAATTAAAAAAGATAGCTAGCAAATTCACCCCCAACCCACCATCAGTGTTGAAAGTGAATGGTCATTAAGGGACTGGAACAACTGAGGTTACCAATGCCCTAGCTAATCAATTCTCAGATGTATCATGAAAGTGTGTAAGTAGCATAGGAACATTTAAGAAAAGAGAGTTTTAGATTTTGCAACAGGAAGGGAGGAGTCATACAATTCTCCTTTTACTGAAAGGGAATTTGATTCTGACCTTTCCACCTGTAATGATGCTGACCCTGGACCCGATGGAATTGCATATGCAATGATTAAGCATGTACCAGTTAATTCAAAGTTACTTATTTTAAGTATTATTAATATGGCAGAATCATAGTTATCCAAGTGTTTGGGAACTAGCCATTTTTTTAGCCTTTTTAAAACCGGTTAAGGATAAGTTTTTAGCAGCAAACTATTGACCAATTGTATTGACATCTTGTTTATGTAAGATCATGGAGAAGATGGTCAATGCAAGACTGATGTGGTACCTGGAAAATAAAGATATTTTATCCCCTATCCAGTGTGGATTCAGAAAAATGCACTCAACAACTGATGTGTTGATACGACTTGAGTCCTCTATTTGCGTGGCCTTTGCTTCCAAACAGCACCATCTAACAGTCTTTTTTACCTAGAAAAGGCATATGATACTGCTTGGAGATATTGTATACTTAAACCATTCATGAATTGGCATTAAGAGGGGAGCTACCACTGTTTATCCAGTCATTTCCTTCACGTATAGTTTTTCGAGAGAGTTGGGGAAACTCTTAACAGAAATGAAATGTCAAGAAGGAGTTCCCCAGGGTAGTGTGCTGAGTGGAACTCTGTTTGCACTAGCAATTAATTGGATATCCTCAGTCACTTCCCAAGAGATCCTCTCAACACTATTTGTAGATGATCTCTCCATATCATTTGCTGGAGCTAGAAATGCAATGGTTGAGAGAAAACTACAACACGCAATTGACAAAATTATTTAGTGGGCTAATATGAATGGGTTCAAGTTTTCAACAAGCAAAACTACTATTGTACATTTCTGTCATATCCGGGGAGTGCATCCAGATCCGGATATATACATGAAAGGTCAACGGATCCCATGTGTAAATGAAGCTAAATTTTTAAGATTGATTTTTTATTCTAGACTGACATGGGTTCCTCACTTAAAGGTGTTGAAAGCTAAATGTCTTGAGGCTCTGAATCTTTTAAAAGTATTGTCCCATACATCGGAGGGGGGGGGGGGACAGACCGTAAAACTATTTTAAAATTATACAAGGCCTTAATTTTTTCAGAAATTAGTTATGGATGTGAAATATACTCCTCAGCCACCCCAACCCCCCAGATGCTGAAGCCTTGACGAGGATGGGGCGCTTAGGGATTAGCAGCTAGGCTGTAATGAACAGTGGACTTTGATGCCAAATTATTGTTCCAACTAAATCAGTCAGCACTTCCTCTTTTCCTTTCGGTTATTCATTTTATTCCCTCATCTCTTCCTTTTTGGTTATAACTTGTTGACGACTTTGGCTAGTTTGATTGTACTTTGGCTGCTTCTTTGGATTTGGAAGTGTGGGATGAACGGCATTCCATCTCAACTTGTACCAATTTAGATGTCATCACCCTCTGGCATACCCCATTGGGTGCAGACTTAGTTTGTAAGAGTCGGGCTCCAGTGATCCGGTTTTAAGTCACCATTATTTGTGGGTAATGGGTGACGCCAGGCATTGGAGTCGCCGGTGGGAGGGGCTATCTCCCCCACTTACCAGTGTGCGCCCACCTAAAGAGAGACAGCACCTCTCTAATCGAGGACTGGTTCCCGCTGAAGTCTCTTCTCGTTTTGGGCCACATGGGATAGGAGGACTGACATCCTCCGATAAGAGGTGGGTGTCCCGGCTTGCTTCTTCCGTAAAAACAACCCCTCTTTTGACGACCTAGAAAATACAAACATGGAGCTTGGTATAAACAGCTCCAACTTCGGTTCTAATATTGTAACATTAGAACCTTATTCACATTATGTAAAGAATGATAAGAAAACACTAGAGAAGAGAGAGAGAGAGAGAGTGAGAAATGATGACAGTACAGAAAGATATAGAAAAGTAGAAGTATAACCTGGTCACTATGAAGTAGTGAATTATGAAAAAAAATTTATTTTAGAATTTGAAAATGGAAGACATGAGCGTGTAAATGTTTTTAAAGCTAACAGGGAAATAGTTACTATATGTGGAGGGCAGCCAAAACTCTGACAAGAAGAAAAATTAAAAACACTTACAACATTGGATGGTCATAGTGTCAAATGCGTTTCACACCCCAATTATAACCAGAGCAGGGGTGTGATATATACTCCAGAATTGCAGGACATAGAGGAAAAATAAATTGAGGATGAACTGAAAAGTCAAGGAGTAGTAAAAGTAGTCAGAATGAGAAAGAGAGTTGGAGAACAACATATTCCTCTTGCTACTTTGATTGTAACATTTGATCAATGCAGATTACCAAATGTTATTAAAGCTGGTTGGCTATCTTTGAAGATGAAACCATATATCCCTTCACTGTTGCGATGTTATCATTGCCAAATGTATAGCCATTTAAGCCAAAAAGGCAAGGAAAAACTAAATAATAATTAAGCTGTTTGTGCCAACTGTGGAAAAAATAATCATGGAGCATGCATAAAAAATCCAAATTGCATACATTGTAGGGAAGCACACCCAGCTACATCTAAAAGCGGCATTAAGTTTATTTTTGAAAAAGAATTTCAGCTCATTAGGACCATGGAAAGGGTTAATTTTAAAGAGGCTCGTAAAAGAGCTCTTGAAAAGCAGAAAAGACCTTGGCAACCCTTTTCAATGGTTCTGAAGAAAAACTTTCCAAAGCACATGGACGAAAATTATATCCCCACTTCTAACAAGAAACACGTGAAAGTAGTTAAAGAGGTTGAAAGTCCCATTGAAAATTTATATCCAGAAATTGTAGAAAAATTAAAGATACTTAAAGATCTGAAAGATATTCAAAAGCCTTCTACTCCCATTCTGAACAATAGTATAAACCTCTCTCAGGCTGTTTCCTTCCCTGATCTGATGGAGGTTCCATTTAAAACCAATTCACCTGGTGAACCTGAAGTGGGGAATGTGCAAAACCTGATAGCTCACATCCTTTTAAACGAAAAAGAGAGAGACCTCCATCTCTCTCGCCTCCTACCATAAGAAACATTAAAGTCACGACTTCAAATAAATATGATGTATTGTTTGCTGATGTTCCTGATCTAATGGAAGACAACATAAATTAATCAGAAATTCAAGTTGAGGTCCACCATCCTCCTCAACAATTAGATCAAAAGAACACAAAAAAAAAGACAAACACAAAACCCAATATATCAAGATCCTCTCTAGAGATACCACCCGGAAATATTGTTAGATCAAATATTGCCAATGGGAAGACTTCATCCAAGGTGTCTTCCAAAAATTAAACCATAGTTTTTTCCTCCATTCTGCAATGTAATTGCCAGGGTTTAAGGGCGAAATATGAAGAACCTAAGCTCCTCATACATGAACACTCCCCTGTAATTGTATGTGTACAAGAGAGCAAGCTCGATGCTAATACTCCCTCTCCTCGGAAGTATGTTAGCTATAGGACACCATATGATCAATGAGCAGGGAGCCATGGAGGAAGTCTTATATATGTTCGTCGAGATGATCCCCAAATATCCTTGTCTATCTGTCCCCCTCTGTAAGCACTGGTTGTACAGATTAATATAGGGAGAAAATACACAATCTGTTCTCTTTACTTGCCTCCAAATGATAACATCTCATATGATGATTTAGTAGAGGTGATTAAACAACTCCCACAACCTTTTCTCTTACTAGGAGTTCTTAATAGTAGACATCCTTTATGGGGGTGATGTTTTGGCAAACGCAAGGGGTAATATTATATCATCAATTTTGGAGAATGAAGATGTAGGACTCCTTAATACAGGAGAGCCCACACACTTTCATGTATAGACAGATACCTTGTCCTGCAATTACCTATCAGTTGCAAGCTCTAACTGTCTTCTCAATTTTAATTGGAGAACATTAGATGATTGGCATACTAGTGATCATGCACCAATCATTATAAACACCATCAAGGGTCCACCTCTACAGAGATCGCCACGATGGAATCTTGATAAGGCGGACTGGGATAGATATCGGGATATAAGTGAAATTGAAGGAAATGCAGAACAATTTGAATGTGTTGATGATGCCATAGACTTACTTAATGAAACTTAACACAGCAGGAGTCAATTCCATTCCCAAAACAACAGGGATATTCAAACAACGACCAGTCCCCTGGTGGTCATCAGAACTAACTGCCCTGCACAGAGCCACAAGAAAGTCTTTAACTTGATTGCGCAAGTGCCGTACTGAGGAGAATTTAGTCATATACATGAAATGTAGAGCACAGTTCCGTCGTCCCATGAAAGAAGCTAGGCACCAGTCTTGGGTGTCGTTTGTTTCCTCCATTAACAGTAGAACACCAACAACATCTGTGTGGAGGAAAGTGAAAAAGATAGCAGGCAAATTCACCCCAAACCCACCACCAGTGTTAAGGGTAAATGGTCAGTATATGACTGGAGCAACCGAAGTTAGCAATGCCCTGGCTGATCATTTTTCGAATGTATCATGCAAGTGTGAAGCAGCTCCTGGTCACCAGTATAGGAGCATTGAAGAAAAGAAAGTTTTAAATTTTGCAACAAGAGGGGAAGAGTCATACAATTCTCCTTTTACTGAAAGAGAGTTTGATTCTGCACTTGCTAATTGTAACGATACAGCCCCGGGACCTGATGGAATTCCATATGCAATGATTAAACATGTACATTTTAATACAAGTTATTTATTTTAAGCATTATTAATAGAATAGGGCATGATCATAGTTACCTAAATGTTTGGGAACTAGCCGTTATTTTAGCCTTTTTAAAACCCGGTAAGGATAAGTTTTTAGCAGCAAATTATAGGCCAATTGCATTGACATCTTGTTTATGTAAAATCATGGAGAAGATAGTCAATGTAAGACTGATGTGGTACCTTGAAAACAAGGGTATTTTATCACCTATTCAATGGGGATTCAGAAAATGCACTCAACGACTGATGTGTTGATACGACTTGAGTCCTCTATTTGTGAAGCTTTTGCTTCCAAACAGCACTATGTGACGGTCTCTTTTGACCTTGAAAAGGCATATGATACCACATGGAGATATGGTATACTTAAAACAATTCGTGAATTTGGATTAAGAGGAGAGCTACCACTATTTACTCAGTCATTTCTTCCACATATTTCAAGTGAGAGTGGGGGAAACTCTATCAGAGAGTAAATGTCAGTCAGGAAGGAGGAGTTCCTCAGGATAGTGTGATGAGTGTAACCCTCTTTGCACTAGCAATTAATGGGTTATCCTCAGTTATTCCCTGGGATGTTCTCTCAACATTATTTGTGGATGATCTTTCCATATCATTTGCTGGTGCTAGAATGGCAATGGTTGAGAGAAAAATACAATTCTCAATTGACAAAATTATCCGGGGAATACATCCAGACCCAGATATATACATTAAAGGTCAATGGATCCCATAAGTGAGTGAAGCTAAATTTTTAGGCTTGATATTCGATTGTAGGCTTACATGGGTTTCTCGCTTAAAAGCATTAAAAGCTAAATGTCTTGAGGCTCTTGAATCTTTTAAAAGTATTTTCTCATACATCATGGGGGCCAGACTGCAATACTATTTTAAAATTATTCAAGGCCTTGATTTTTTCCAAAATTAGTTATGGATGAGAAATATACTCTTCAGTCACCCCAAGCCAGTTAAAGATATTAGATTCAATACATCATGCTGGTATTAGATTGTCCACTGGAGCATTTAGAACCTCACCTATCCCAAGTTTCCTTGTTGATGCTGGAGAGTTACCTCTAGACCTTTACCGAATGTCTTCTATTATTCGGTATTAGTTTAGATTGCAAAGAATCTCTAATTCTTTAGCCTTCCAGACTGCAAGCCTTGTAAGGCACTCAGCATACTTTGAGTTGCACCCAAAATCTCCTCAACATTATAGCTTTTGGGTGAAAAATTATCAAACAGTCTTGATATAATTAAGATTAAGGTGCTTACATTTAAGGTATCATCAATGCCTCCATGAAAATTACCAGAGATATCTTTTTGTAAATACTTCATTGGAGTTAAGAAGAATTTGAATGACTTAGAATCCAGGTCTCTTTTTATGGAACGTATCGCAGAACATAGGGGATCGATTTTATATATACTGGTGGCTTCAAATCTGATGCTGGCATTGGATTTGGAGTACTTAGTAATGGTTTTAATTGTAGAGGTGCACCTCCTCTAACAGCTTCCATATTTACTGACAAACTGTATGGCATACTAACCGCTATTGAGAGAATAGCGTTGGAAAAGGAGGGTAATTTTACCATTTTTAGTGATGCAATGAGTGTCCTTCAAGCTTTAGAAGTTTTTAATTTTAGTAACCCTGTAGTTTTAAAGATTTTAGAAGGGCTTTTTATTATTGGATGGAGAGGTATAATGGTTCGATTTTGTTGGGTTCCAGCACATACAGGTGTGTCTGGGAATGAGAAGGCAGATTTACTGGCGAGGAATGCTGCATCCGAGTTGCTACCGAGAAGGTATCCCATTCCCTGTAAGGATTTCCTAACTAACATAAAAAAATTGTTTTGTAATGGTAACAGCACTGGGATAGTCTAGATGGCAGTAAAATTAGAGAAGTAACAAACATCATATCTCCTTGGAGATATGATATGGGAGACGACTCTTTGTCTTTTCCGTATTGGTCACACTCGGTTGACACTAGTTTCTCCTGAAGGGCCAACACCAAGCGTATTGCAACGACTGTTTATTACCTTTAACAGTGAGGCATTTGTTGATCGAATGCCCCAATTTTAGTAACTTAAGAAATAGATATCTGTTTGAGGCTTGTGGTGAGGTTGGCAGGTTCTTCCTTGCCAAGATATGATATGTCATACTATGCGTGTGGCATTTTAGATTTATTTCAGAAGCAGGTCTTCTGAAAACTATTTATTTTCTATGTAAAATAAATGATATCGGCATCAATGAGATTAGATATTTGGATGCCAGAAAGCCATCAATTAATCAATAAGCCACCCCAAGCTAATTTAAAGTGTCAGATTCAATACATCATGCTGGTATTAGATTGTCCACAGGAGCATTTAGAACCTTACCTATCCCAAGTCTGCTTGTTGATGCCAGAGAGTTACCTCTAGACCATTACCGAATGTCTTCCATTATTCGGTACAGTATTGGTTTAGGTTACAAAGACTCCCTAACTCTTTAGCCTTTCAGACTGCAAGCCTTATAAGGCACTCAACATACTTTGAGTTGCACCCAAAATCTCCTCAACCTTATGGCTTTCGGGTAAAACAATTATTAAAGTGTCTTGATATAATTAGAGGTAAGGTGCTTCCATTTAAGTTATCATCAACCCCTCCGTGGAAATTACCAGAGATCTTTTTGTAAATATTTTATTGGTGTTAAAAAAATATGACTGAATTAGAATCTAGGTCTCTTTTTATGGAACATGTTACAGAACATAGGGAATCGCCTTTTATATATACCGATGGCTCCAAATATGATGCTGGCGTTGGATTTTGTGTATATAGTAGTTCTTTTGATTGTAGAGGTGTACTTCCTCCAATATCTTCGATATTTACTGCTGAATTCTATGGCATACTAACCGCTATTGAGAAAATAGCGTTAAAAGAGGAAGGCAATTTTACCATTTATAGTGATTCAAGAAGTGTTCTTCAAGCTTTAGAAGGTTTTAATTCTAGTAACTGCTTAGTTTTGAAGATTTTAAAGTGGCTTTTAATTATTGGCCTAAAGGGTATAACAGTTCGATTTTGCTGGGTTCTGGCACACGTAGGTGTGTCTGGAAATGAGGAGGCAGATTCACTGGCAAAGAGTGCTGCAGCTGAGTCGTTACCAAGAAGGTATCCCATTCTCTGTAATGAGTGTTTACCAGCCATTATGGATTTTATTTATAACAATTGGCAACAGCATTGGGATAGTTTAAACGAAAATATGCTGAGAGAAAATGCGATTGTTATATCCCCTTGGAGGTATAATGGGATGCCCCGAAAATGGGAGACTACTCTTAAGCATTGATCACACACTGATGACACACGAGTTTCTGCTGGCTGGCCAACACCAACCATATTGCGACGACTGTTTGATACCCTTGACAGTGAGGCATTTGTTGACTGAATGCCCCACTTATACCACAGAAAGAAATATACATCTGTTTGAGGCTCCGGGTGAGGATGGCAGGTTCATCCTTGCCAAGATCCTTGGACATGAGGTCGTACAATGCTAGTGGCATTTGTAAATTTATATCAAAAGCAGGTCTTCTTAAATATATTTAACTTTTATAGCATATTTACTTTTCTGGTTTTAATTGAATATTTTTTTTAATCTTTTTTTGTCATAAACGATATCGGCGTCAATGACCTTTGATGTCAGGATTCCAGAGAACTTCAAATCATTCATTCATTTACTGTGTAAGCTTGCTAGCTCAAGATGTATTTTGTTTAAATTTTTGTGATGCAAGTGCTTGTGTATAAGCTCAATATCTGTTTAATAAAGTTTAGTTGCATTCCTCTCCCCTCTCTGTCACAACCTAACAGCCCACTTGCACAGACTACCCCTTGCATTCCAGCAAAAATTGTGTATACATAGTTTGTTGCCAGATAGGTAGACTGATAACTGTTCCATAAGGTAACCTCTTTAGTCCATACAAACCTGAGGATGTATTTACGGTACACAATTCTTGTAAATTTTCATCCTTGGGAAGCTGTTGAAACACTTGTCAAAGATCCAAAATTTAAAATATAGTATATCCTGACATAGTTGCAAATATGTCTAGGATTTGGCAGTGAATATAGAGCTACCTGAAGCTGTGGAACCCAATGTTACCTTGTTATCTCCACATAACCTAACCTGCGTAGCCAAATCTGAATATGTAACTTTTCCCCATGAACCTTCACTTTCTAACCTAATTTCTGTTTCAACAGTAGTTTTAATACCTCTGGTACTGGTGTTGGAAGAGAAAATCTAGGAGTACTATCTAGTTTTAACACTAAGATCGCCTTTGCGTTTTGCTGTACATACTTTGTTGTCAAATACTTTATTAAATTCTGATAAAATATTATCCACAGAAACTTCATTCTTGTGTTCTTATCTGCCTGTAAACTTCAAAATACTTGGCCAATCTAAGATGCTGTAACCAATCTAAATCAAATAAAATTTGTCCTTTACCTTTAACTACTGTTAATGGTATTCTATCTTACTTCTGTTCTTTATACTGTACGTTCAAAGCACCTATTACCTGACCATCAAAGCCATCGACTGCATTTTATCCATAAAACATGTTATAGCAACTGTGAAGTTTTTTAAAGAGAGAAATTTATGTTTTGGTGAGAAAAGTTTCATTGACTTTTTATCATACCAGGCATTTCTATTTTTAAGGTTTTAACTTTTATAAGAAACAGAGGTTTTATAGATAAGATTTTAATTTCTGTTATCACAGATTTTTATATCCATTATATTTGATATATGCAGTATTTTATTATATTCAACTGTTTAACATTGATGTAAATATTTTGTTTTTCCCGATTTTAATCGGGACAGCTTCATAAGAGTCGAGTTTGATTCATTGGGCTACTTAATCTCTTCCTTTTTAATAATAAAAGTTCATTAAATTATGTTGTGCTTTCAGGTGTTGGTGTTCTTGATGGGTTGCTTTATGCAGTTGGGGGTCACGATGGGCCATTGGTTAGGAAAAGTGTGGAAGTGTTTAACCCTGACAATAATGGCTGGAGCCCTGTTGCAGACATGAATCTCTGTAGGAGAAATGCAGGTAGGAATATGCTTAATGACAAAGTTAGGGGTTTGTTTGGGCTGTTTTATTTGATATTAAAATGCATAATTTTAGTGTAGTTAAAAACTTCCCATGGTGACATACTCCCTCTATCATCACTACATTCTCCATAACAAATTGGACTACTGTACTGTACACTGAATTGCGGTAATATCTAACTTCTCTCTTAATAAGGGAACGCCTTCACAAGTCACTTGGTTTCAACATGGAATCTCATTTCCTCATTTAAGGGAGCTGGCTGGCTAAACCTGTTTTGTAAGGATATGCCTTTGATATTCTTACCACTTAATAAGGTGACTTAGGAAAACTCCAAACTGCATAGGATTTTTGCCTCTGACCATTGGTTTTGCAATGCCAGGGAAATTTATCCTGAAAATTAATGTTTTTCAAATTCTATATCCTCCCTTGATAATTAATGTTAAGACCTGGGATATCTACGTTATATGGACATGATGTTGGTCTCCAATCAAATAGAATTTTTTTTCTGTCATTTTTTTGTTAGATAGGATTTTTTTTTCATTATGGTAAAAAAATAAATCAGGGGAAAAAATTGAGAAGAAAAAATATAAAAAAAAATCTGGAAAAAAGACTATTTCATTGTTTTATAAGGCCTTTATAATTCATATACCAAATTTCATCACTATATTTGTGAAACTAAGGAGGAAGATAGAATTTAAAGGTTGGTCAGGGCACCAGCCACCTGTTAAGATACTAATATTAGAGAGTTGTGAGGTCCTTTGACTGGCCAGACAGTACTACATTGGATCCTTCTCTCTGGTTACGGTTCATTTTCCCTTTGCTTACACTTACACAGAAAAATCTGGCCTATTCTTTACTTTTTCTCCTCTGTCATACACCTGACAACACTGAGATTACCAAACAATTCTTCTCTCAAGGGGTTAACTACTGCACTGTAATTGTTCAGTGGCCACTTTCCTCTTTGTGAGGGTAGAAGAGACTCTTTAGCTATTGTAAGTAGCTCTTCTAGGAGAAGGACACTCCAAAATCAAACTATTGTTCTCTAGTCTTGGGTAGTGCCATAGCCTCTGTACCGTGACCTTGGCCTTCCACTGTCTTGGGTTAGAGTTCTCTTGCTTGAAAGTACACTAGGGCACACTATTATATCTTATTTCTCTTCCTTTTTTTTTGTTAAAGTTTTTTATAGTTTATATAGGAAATATTTATTTTAATGTTAGTTCTTAAATTATTTTATTATATGCTTGTTTCCTTTCCTCACTGGGCTCTTTTCCCTTTTGGAGCCCCTGGTCTTATAGCATCCTGCTTTTCCAACTAGGGTTGTGGCTTATCAATTGATAATAATTATAGTTTTGAGATGCGGGCGATAAAAGTTTTCCTTTGTATTTTTACAAAGATAATATTGATTATTATATGATGAGGGCTCCCGGGTCTGGGCACCAAAAAATATATTATATGATGATGGCTCCTGGGTCTGGCCACCTAAAAATATATACTATGGCTCGTGTCTGGGAACCAAACTTATAATATATATTACGACTGGCAAGTTTAACAACCTCTCGAATTCCAAACACACCTGTTTGCTTTTACATTAAATCTGTTACACTTGAACAAATATTGATAACCAAACTCTGAGACAATTATACAACTCCCACACAGCAATATATAAAGCACTGTATATCCAAAAGTCTCATAAGTGCACTCAAAACAAAACTGAGTTATTATTATTACGAATATTCAAACAACTCTAACTCTGGTTCATAACAGGATATGAGCGAATATGAATTAAACACGAATGATTGAAATGATACACATTACAAAAATAAATATATTGTATATGAATTACAACACTTTGAAAAAAATTTACATAATGCAACTGAATCACTAAATATTAAGTCTGAACAAAACGTAGATTGAGACAAAAATGTTACGATCCGAAAATTATATGATAAGTTTACTAGAACTATTATATCTGAATAAACCTTGGACTAAGATAAAAGAAAAACCACTTAAGAAAATTATATCATCACTTGTTTTACATAAATCTGAATACAATTTTCAATTCTGACACTTGATGAAAATATATAACCTGATCACATAACAAATACCTATCACCTTCCTACAGGGCTGTTTACAAAAACTCTTAAGAGAATTTTTATAAGTACTCACTATGATTACAAAAACTCGTCACACCAAAACTTTTATAACTACAGTATACACTGAGCTGCGTGCAAGAGTCAGAGAGATAGGGTGAGATGGCTGTCTTAAGGCTAGAATTCTCTATGTATCTATGCAACCCTGGGGTTGCCTTATAAGTGACTTAGCTACTTCTTGAATGTTCCAGGACCGAGGTCTGGTAGCGTGTGGGCTGAGCTAAGGGTGTCAGAGTTACCAAGTATTGCTCTCTCGAACACGTATCCACGCAACACGAGACCAACACTCTCAGTCAGCTAGCTCCGCCCACCCTTTGTCTCCGAAATAAAAAAAGAGGAAACCTAGCACTAAGGCCCTCCAGAAACTTCCAAAGCACATGGCACCCAAAACAATTGCGGATTTCCTTACAAACATGACACAATACTTCATAAAAATATAAAGCAACATTGCATAAGCCCTTGCTCCTATCTTGTATGGTCACATAACACTCTCAAACAGCTTACTTATACTGACTTGAATAAAGAATACAATGAAATTAACAACAAAAGTCTTACGTAATTTACATAATAAACTTAAATCTACACGAGAGGAACTCATCTTAAGAGCTGGCTAACCTCTTCAATGCACATATGAAAACATAATTAAAATCATGATTATAATGAATTCCATGTTCTTCTTTGGATATTAATAAACCAAAACAATGTTATTTACCATAATTTAATCATAAATGAAGATCCCTTTGCTCAATATCTCTCTTCTTTAGGCTACTGGTCAGGCAAGACGGTCGCTCCTTCATCCTTCACTAACTCCGCTAATATTGCCGATATTACCTTATTAAAGCTAATTTTTTTCTTCCTTAAGTTAGCGAGATGTTGAAATTTTCTTTTCCTCTTTAGCATGATGAAATTCTTGCCGAAACCAAGAAAAACACGTAAAAGCGAGCAAATGTCAGAGATCAAACTCAAACATGTACTCTCTCCGAATGCCAAAGGGTGTAATACTTCGTCTTGTGACCCATGGAATCTATACAGATGCCAATGCTCACAATTTGTTTTTTCTATTAAAATGAAATAATTATATAAATTTACGATAACAGAAGAAATACTGCATTTCCTTGTAGGGATTAATGTTTCCGACTTATTGAGTTACTTTTAATGATTACCCTATAACTATGAAAGTAAGAGGAATTTTGTTAAGATATTTTTTTCACGCATTCTCCATTGCCACACGAAGTTCAGTGAATTCATGATTTTGTGTTTTTTGTCATATACCCCCATATATTGCCATACCGGGCGAGCCCCTTGAGACTTTTGATGGCAAGAGGGCTCTCAAACTTTAGAATAATCTTTCCTCAATTTGACACTAAATTTCTCTGTCTATTCTATTTCTACTTCTGAACATTACTCCGATCTCTTAATTTTAACAACTTTCAGCTTGCGGACCTAACTTTATGACTAATATTTTCTATGTAAGGAATTTTGACGTAGGAAAAATCTATTGTGTGACATAGCCATGTCGTCCTGATGGAAGTTTCTCTTAGGCAGGTTTCTACTTGGAATATTTACTGCAAGTGATTTACCAGAGAATTTTACCTGTATAGGTATCACTGGGTTACGACCCTGGAGCGAGTATCCTGAAACACACCGTGTATGTAACAGGGACGTGTTTAAAACCACCACCGCTATCCTTCCCCGAATAGAGTTAACCTTGTCTTGAAGGATATGGTATAGGATTGGATAGGTGGGTGAGCCATTAAAACTTCAATGCCAGTGTCTTACTGTAAACACGTTCGCTGGTCTGTGTATGCAAGATGGCCTTACACTGAGAATTGTTTTCCTATGTCACAATCCTTTTTAATGGCTCGAGCCATGTCGTCCTGATGGAAGTGTACCAGAGAATTAAAAATTCTCAATTGTGGTATATTGGAGTGTTAAACAAATATAGTAAGTGTTCTTGAAAGTTAACCTCACTAATGAAAGGAAATTTAAAATTTTACCATAATCATCATTAAATGATAGATTGATACCCTCCCCAAAGTAGTTATTTGGGACAACCGACCCACCTTACGAGTGGCCTCTGAGAGTTTTTTGTAAACTGTGGCATCCGACAGTTTTTTGCAAACTGTATTAGTATGAGATAGTCATCATCACATCCCGACAAACTGTAATGAATGTACATTTGTATGAACATGTTCAGACTTAACAATAGTCTATAGTAGGAGGTTAAAAAAGTTTTAAGGTACACCAGTTTTTATAGAGAAAAACAGTAGGTCCAAATGAAGGAAATGGTAACAGACATAGAATCCTTTATTATTTCCAAAAGTAAATGAAGTTAATAGTATTGGTTTAACAATATTTACAATTTGTATGCATAAAAACAAGAGACGTTTACCTCAGTAAAATTGTAAGAAATAGAATAATTAAAAAGCATTCTGTACAGAAGAATAATGTCACCCTTTAACTCTTCAAAGTAAACTCAGTTTATCACACTATGCAAAGAACATTTAACCCGCATTATGTATACTGTATGAGTCCCGTAATATAGTCCATAAGAATCCATGCACAACACTAATAAGCTGGTCTATTCACACTACCAGCTACAACGATAATATGTTTAATCTCTTCCAGCTGTCGCCCCGCAGAGGCTGAAGCCTTGACGAGGATGGGGGGCTTAGGGATTAGCAGCTGGGCTCTAATGAAGAGTGGGAACTGCTTTCCCACTGGACCTCGGTGCCCAATTGTTGATCCAACTAAATTAGAAAATACTTTCTCTTTTCCTTTTGGCTGTTTTTTTTTTATTCTTCCATCTCTTCCTTTCGGGTTTGAACTTGTTGACGACTTTGGCTTGTTTGATTGGATTTGGTACAGTGTAGGGTGGACAACCTTCCATATCAACCTGTACCAATTTAGAAGCCATCACCCTCTGGCATACCTTGGGTGTTGACCAAGTCTGTTAAGAGTCAGGCTCCAGTGATCCGGTTTTCAGTCGCCCATATTTGCGGGTAATGGGTGACGGCAGGCATTGGAGTCGCCGGTGGGAGGGGCTAACTACCATCACTGACCAGTGTATGGCCACCTAAAGAGAGGCAGCACGTCTCTAATAGAGGACTGGTCCCCGCTGAAGCCTCTTCTCGTGCTGGGCCACATTGGATAGGAGGACTGACATCCTGCGATAAGAGGTGGATAACCGGGCTTGCTTTTTCCAAAAAAAAACTAACCCCTCTGTTGGCAACCTGGAAAATACAAACATGGACCCCGGTACAGACAGCTCCAACTCAGGTTCTAATATTGTAACATTAGAACCTTATTCACGTTATATAAAGAATAATAAGAAAGCAGTCGCTAAGAAGAGAGAGAGAGAGAGAGAGAGAGAGAAATGATGATGGTACAGGATATAGAATAGTAGAAGTATTACCTGGTCACTATGAAGTAGTGAATTAGGAATTTTTTTTTTATTTTGGAATTTGAAAATGGAGGACATAAGCGTGTAAATGTTTTTAAAGCTAACAGGGAAATATTTACTAAATGTGGAGGGCAGCCAAAAATTCTTACCCAGGGAAATGAAAGTCTCTTGATAGAGACACTATCCCAAATACAAGGTGAAAAATTAAAAACACTTGCAACATTAGATGGTCATAGTGTCAAATGCGTTTCGCACCTGACTTTCAGCCAGAGTAGGGGTGTGATATATGCTCCAGAATTGCTGGACATAGAGGAAAAAGAAATTGAGGATAAACTGAAAAGTCAAGGAGTAGTAAAAGTAGTCAGAATGAGAAAGAGAGTTGGAGAACAACGTATTCCTCTTGCTACTTTGTTCATAACATTTGATCAATGCAGATTACCAAATGTTATTAAAGCTGGTATGCTGTATTTGAAGGTGAAACCATGTATCCCTTCACCATTGCGATGTTATCATTACCAAATGTATGGCCATTTAAGCCAGAAATGCAAGAAAAAACTAAATAATAAGCCAGCTGTTTTTGCCAACTGTGGAAAAAATAATCATGGAGCATGCATAGAAAATCCAAATTACATACATTGAGGGGAAGCCCACCCAGCTACATCTAAAAGCTGCATTGTTTATTTTTGAAAAAAAATTAAGCCCATTAGGACCATGGAAAGGGTTAATTTTAAAGAGGCCCGTAAAAGAGCTCTTGAAAAGCAGATAAGACCAAGGCAACCTTTTTCAATGGTGCTAAAGAAAAACTTGCCAAAGCACATGGACGAAAATTATATCCCCACTTCTTACATAAGGAAACATATGAAAGTAGTTAAAGAGGTTGAAAGTCCCATTGAAAATTTATATCCAGAAATTGTAGAAAAATCAGACCATACTTAAAGATCTGAAAGATATTCAAAGGCTATCTACTCCCATTCTATACAATAGTACAAACCTCTCTCAGGCCGTGTCCTTTCCTGATCTGATGGAGGTTCCATTTAAAACCAATTCACCTGGTGAACCTGAAGTGGGAAAGGTGAAAACACCTGATAGCTCACAACCTTTTAATGGAAAAAGAGAGAGACCTCCACCTCTCTCGCCTCCTACCACAAGAAACAACAAAGTCACGACTTCAAATAAATATGATGTCTTGTCTGCTGATGTTTCTGATCAACTGGAACACAACTTAAATAAATCAGAAATTCAAGTTGAGGTCCACCATCCTCCTCAACAATTAGATCAAAAGGACACAAAGAAAAATACAAAGACAAAACCCAATATATCAAGATCCTCTCTAGAGATACCACTGGGAAATAGTGTTAGAACATATATTGCCAATGGGAAGACTTCATCCAAGGTGTCTTAAAAAAAATAAACCATAGTTTTTTCCTCCATTCTGCAATGGAATTGCCAGAGTTTAAGGGCGAAATATGAAGAACTTAAGCTCCTCATACATGAGTACTCCCCTATAATTGTATGTCTACAGGAGAGCAAGCTCAATGCTAATACTCCTTGTCCTCGAGACTATGTTAGCTATAGGACACCATATGATCAATGAGCAGGGAGCCATGGAGGAAGTCTTATGTACGTTCATTGAGATGTTCCCCAAATATCTTTGTGTATCTGTACCCCTCTGCAGGCAGTGGTTGTACAGATTGATATAGGGAGAAAATGCACAATCTTTTCTCTTTGCTTGCTTTCAAATGATAACATCTCGTATGATGATTTACTAGAGGGGATTAAACAACTCCCACAACCTTTTCTCTTACTAGGAGATCTTAATATCAGACATCTTTTATAGGGTGATGTTTTGGCAAATGCAAGGGGTAATATTATATCATTAATTTTGGAGAATGAAGATGTAGGACTCCTTAATACAGGAGACACCACACACTTTCATGTATAGACAGGTACCTTGTCCTGCAATTACCTATCTGTTGCAAGCTCTAACTGTCTTCTCAATTTTAATTAGAGAACATTAGATGATTGGCATACTAGTGATCATGCACCAATCATTATTAACACCAACAATGGTCCACCTTTACAGAGATCGCCACGATGCAATCTTGATAAGACGGACTATGTGTGCCGGAACCCGGCAAAATCGAACTGTTATACTTTCCAGGCCAATGATTAAGCCACTCTAAAATCTTTAAAACTAAAGTGTTACTAGGATTAAAACCTTCTAAAGCTTGAAGGACACTTCTTGAATAACTAAAAATGGTAAAATTGCCCTCCTCTTTTAATGCTATTTTCTCAATAGTGGTTAGTAAGTCATATAATTCAGCAGTAAATATGGAAGATATTGGAGGAAGTGCATCTCTACAGGTAAAAGAAGTACTATATACTTTATGTTCCATAAAAAGACCTAGCTTCTAATTCAGTCATATTTTTTTAACAGCAATAAAATATTTAAAAAAAGACATCTCTGGTAATTTCTATGTAGGGGTTGATGATATCTTAAATGGAAGCACCTTACCTCTCCTTAAAAGACTGTTTAATAATGGTTTTACCATTAAGCCATAAGGTTGAGGAGATTGTGGATGCAACTCAAAGTATGTTTATGTTGAGTGCCTTAAAGGCTTGCAGTCTGAAAGGCTAAAGAGTTAGGGAGTCTTTGTAATCTAATCCAATACCGAATAATGGAAGACATTCGGTAATGGTCTAGAGGTAACTTTCCGGCATCAACAAGGAGACTTGGGATGGGTGAGGTTCTAAACGCTCCTGTGGACAATCTAATACCAGCATGATATATTGAATCTAATATCTTTAATCGGCTTGGGGTGGCTGAGGAGTATATTTCACATTCATAACTAATTTTGGAAACATTTAATGCCTTGTATAATTTTAAAATAGTTTTACAGCCTGACCCCAATGATGTATGGGACAATACTTTAAAAAAGATTCAGAACCCCACGGCCATCGAAAATCAATCCTAAAAATTTAGCTTCCCCTACACATAGGATCTGTTGTCATTTCATGTATATATCCGGGTCTGGATGTACTCCCGAGATACGACAGAAATGGACAATAGTAGTTTTGCTTGTTGAAAAATTAAACCCATTCATATTAGCCGACTGAATAATTTTATCAATTACGAGTTGTAGTTTTCTCTCAACCATTGCCATTCTAGCTCCTGCAAATGATATGGAGAGATCATCCACAAATAGTGTAATGATATGGAGAGATCATCCACAAATAGTGTAGAGAGGATATTTTGGGGAATGACTGAGGATATCCCATTATTGCTAGTGCGAATTAGGGCACACTCAGCACACTACCCTGGGGAACTCCTCCTTCCTGACATTTACTCTCTGATAAGAGTTTCCCCCACTCCCACTTGAAAAACTCTATGTGAAGGAAATGACTGGATAAACAGTGGTAGCTCTACTATTAAACCAAATTCATGAATGGTTTTAAGTATATCATATCTCCATGTAGTATCATATGCATTTTCAAGGTAAAAAAAAGACTGTTACATGGTGCTGTTTGGATGCAAAGGCTTCACAAATAGAGGACTAGGTCGTATCAACACATCAGTTGTTGAGAGCATTTTCCTGAATCCACACTGGATGTGTGATAAAATACCTTCCTTTTCAAGGTAACACATCAGTCTTGCATTGACTATCTTCTCCATGATCTTACATAAGCAAGATGTCAATGCAATAGGTCTATAGCTTGCTGCTAAAAACTTATCCTTAGGGGATTTTAAAAAGGCTAAAATAATGGCAAGTTCCAAAACACTTGGATAGCTATGATCAAGCCATATTGTATTAATAATGCTTAAAATAAATAAACTGGTATTAACAGGTACATGTTTAATCATTGCATATGGAATTCCATCGGGTCAAGGGGCTGTATTGTTACACGTAGCAAGTGTAGAATCAAATTCTCTTTCAGTAAAGAGAGAATTGTATGAATCTTCCCTTCTGGTTGCAAAATTTTAAACTTTCTTTTCTTCAATGCTCCTATACTGGTGACCAGGAGCTGCTTCACACTTGCATGATATATTTAAAAAATGATCAGCCAAGGCATTGCTAACTTCGGTTGCTCCAGTCATATACTGACCGTTTACCCTTAACACTGGTGGTGGGTTTGAGGTGAATTTGCCTGCTATCTTTTTTCACTTTCCTCCACACAGATGATGTTGGTGTTCTACTGTTAATGGAGGAAACAAATAAAATACAAGACTGGCGCCTAGCTTCTTTCTTAGCACGACGGAACTGTGTTCTACATTTCATGTATATGACTAAATTCTCCTCACTATGGCACCTGTGCAATCGAGTTAAAGACTCTCCTGTGGCTCTGTGCAGGGCAGTTAGTTCTGATGACCACCAGGGGACTGGTCGTTGTTTGAATATTCTTGTTGTTTTGCGAATGGAATTAACACCTGCTGTGTGAAGAGTTCCATTAAGTAAGTCTATGGTGTCATCAACACTTTCAAATTCTTCTGCATTTCCTTCAATTTCACTTAGCTCCCAAAATCTATCCCAGTCCGTCTTATCAAGATTGCATCGTGGCGATCTCTGTAAAGGTGGACCATTGTTGGTGTTAATAATGATTGGTGCATGATCACTAGTATGCCAATCATCTAATGTTCTCTAATTAAAATTGAGAAGACAGTTAGAGCTTGCAACAGATAGGTAATTGCAGGACAAGGTACCTGTCTATACATGAAAGTGTGTGGTGTCTCCTGTATTAAGGAGTCCTACATCTTCATTCTCCAAAATTAATGATATAATATTACCCCTTGCATTTGCCAAAACATCACCCTATAAAAGATGTCTGATATTAAGATCTCCTAGTAAGAGAAAAGGTTGTGGGAGTTGTTTAATCCCCTCTAGTAAATCATCATACGAGATGTTATCATTTGAAAGCAAGCAAAGAGAAAAGATTGTGCATTTTCTCTCTATATCAATCTGTACAACCACTGCCTGCAGAGGGGTACAGATACACAAAGATATTTGGGGAACATCTCAATGAACGTACATAAGACTTCCTCCATGGCTCCCTGCTCATTGATCATATGGTGTCCTTTAGCTAACATAGTCTCGAGGACAAGGAGTATTAGCATTGAGCTTGCTCTCCTGTAGACATACAATTATAGGGGAGTACTCATGTATGAGGAGCTTAAGTTCTTCATATTTCGCCCTTAAACTCTGGCAATTCCATTGCAGAATGGAGGAAAAAACTATGGTTTATTTTTTTTAAGACACCTTGGATGAAGTCTTCCCATTGGCAATATATGTTCTAACACTATTTCCCAGTGGTATCTCTAGAGAGGATCTTGATATATTGGGTTTTGTCTTTGTATTTTTCTTTGTGTCCTTTTGATCTAATTGTTGAGGAGGATGGTGGACCTCAACTTGAATTTCTGATTTATTTAAGTTGTGTTCCAGTTGATCAGAAACATCAGCAGACAAGACATCATATTTATTTGAAGTCGTGACTTTGTTGTTTCTTGTGGTAGGAGGCGAGAGAGGTGGAGGTCTCTCTCTTTTTCCATTAAAAGGTTGTGAGCTATCAGGTGTTTTCACCTTTCCCACTTCAGGTTCACCAGGTGAATTGGTTTTAAATGGAACCTCCATCAGATCAGGAAAGGACACGGCCTGAGAGAGGTTTGTACTATTGTATAGAATGGGAGTAGATAGCCTTTGAATATCTTTCAGATCTTTAAGTATGGTCTGATTTTTCTACAATTTCTGGATATAAATTTTCAATGGGACTTTCAACCTCTTTAACTACTTTCATATGTTTCCTTATGTTAGAAGTGGGGATATAATTTTCGTCCATGTGCTTTGGTAAGTTTTTCTTTAGCACCATTGAAAAAGGTTGCCTTGGTCTTATCTGCTTTTCAAGAGCTCTTTTACGGGCCTCTTTAAAATTAACCCTTTCCATGGTCCTAATGGGCTTAATTTTTTTTCAAAAATAAACAATGCAGCTTTTAGATGTAGCTGGGTGTGCTTCCCCTCAATGTATGTAATTTGGATTTTCTATGCATGCTCCATGATTATTTTTTCCACAGTTGGCAAAAACAGCTGGCTTATTATTTAGTTTTTTCTTGCATTTCTGGCTTAAATGGCCATACATTTGGTAATGATAACATCGCAATGGTGAAGGGATACATGGTTTCACCTTCAAATACAGCCAACCAGCTTTAATAACATTTGGTAATCTGCATTGATCAAATGTTACGAACAAAGTAGCAAGAGGAATACGTTGTTCTCCAACTCTCTTTCTCATTCTGACTACTTTTACTACTCCTTGACTTTTCAGTTTATCCTCAATTTCTTTTTCCTCTATGTCCAGCAATTCTGGAGCATATATCACACCCCTACTCTGGCTGAAAGTCAGGTGCGAAACGCATTTGACACTATGACCATCTAATGTTGCAAGTGTTTTTAATTTTTCACCTTGTATTTGGGATAGTGTCTCTATCAAGAGACTTTCATTTCCCTGGGTAAGAATTTTTGGCTGCCCTCCACATATAGTAAATATTTCCCTGTTAGCTTTAAAAACATTTACACGCTTATGTCCTCCATTTTCAAATTCCAAAATAAAAAAAAATTCCTATTTCACTACTTCATAGTGACCAGGTAATACTTCTACTATTCCATATCCTGTACCATCATCATTTCTCACTCTCTCTCTCTCTCTCCTCTTAGCGAGTGCTTTCTTATTATTCTTTATATAACGTGAATAAGGTTCTAATGTTACAATATTAGAACCTGAGTTGGAGCTGTCTGTACCGGGGTCCATGTTTGTATTTTCCAGGTTGCCAACAGAGGGGTTAGTTTTTTTTGGAAAAAGCAAGCCTGGTTATCCACCTCTTATGGCAGGATGTCAGTCCTCCTATCCAATGTGGCCCAGCACGAGAAGAGGCTTCAGCGGGGACCAGTCCTCTATTAGAGACGTGCTGCCTCTCTTTAGGTGGCCATACACTGGTCAGTGATGGTAGTTAGCCCCTCCCACCGGCGACTCCAATGCCTGCCGTCACCCATTACCCGCAAATATGGGCGACTGAAAACCGGATCACTGGAGCCTGACTCTTAACAGACTTGGTCAACACCCAAGGTATGCCAGAGGGTGATGGCTTCTAAATTGGTACAGGTTGATATGGAAGGCTGTCCACCCTACACTGTACCAAATCCAATCAAACAAGCCAAAGTCGTCAACAAGTTCAAACCCGAAAGGAAGAGATGGAAGAATAAAAAAAACAGCCAAAAGGAAAAGAGAAAGTATTTTCTAATTTAGTTGGATCAACAATTGGGCACCGAGGTCCAGTGGGAAAGCAGTTCCCACTCTTCATTAGAGCCCAGCTGCTAATCCCTAAGCTCCCCATCCTCGTCAAGGCTACAGCCTCTGCGGGGCGACAGCTGGAAGAGATTAAACATATTATCGTTGTAGACTTTGCAGTAGACTACTCGTCAAATGGTCTTCGTCACCTACAAAGAATTTTAAACAACTCCTTTCAAAATAGCAATAATAATCTTTTATGAGATTATTAGATGGAAGCAAAACCAAGAAATAAACCTCACATTAGGTAACACTTAAATCCAATTTGAAAATGAGGTGAAATTTTTGGGATAAGTATTTGATATTCGAATCAATTGGAAAGCTTGTGTATCTTACATCATATCCAAATGTAATAGTGCTCTAAACCTTATGATAAAGTTGGTTAATGTAATATGGGGTGCAAAATTATCAACTTTACTGATGATCTGTAAAGCTCTAGTGTTATCGAGAATACATTATGGCACCCCAATATATGAATCAGAATCTGAAGCTACCTTTAAGTCTTTAGATCCAATACATACTCGGGGTCCAAGACTATGTAGTGGAGCCTTCAGGTCTTCCCCAAATATCTCAGGATGTGAAAGTGGGGAATCACCTTTGTCCCCACATCGAGATTTTGTAACCATGCGGAGTGCATTAAAGATGTTAACCACCAATTCTCCAACAAATAAGCTATTCAACCTCATTGACATATCCATAAACAATCACAAACCACCATTCCCAATATGAGCAAATAGGCTATTACAATCTACAAACGTCAGAATTTGTATAATTCAACCATCTCAGTTCCCTCCACCTTGGACTTTAAAGAAAACAAAAATATGCTCCAATCTTTATTATTTGGCAAAAAAAATATATATATATAATTATACTAATAGTCACCATAAACAACATGCCTTGGAATATATTCAAAGGAAAGGACCTCATTATGCTATTTATACTGATGGCTAAAAAAATTCTATATTGGTCAAACTGGTAAAGCCCTAGAAAAGAGAATTGAACAACATAAGAAAAGTGTGAGATATGCTCAAGATAATAATGCACTCTGCCCAGGTTAGAGATAAAAATCACACTTTGAGTGATTTCGCCTGAGGCTCTGATCCCGAGGTCGTTAAGAGAATCCAGACTTTAATGTATTAATATATATGGCTTATTTGAAATATGAAAAACACGTTTAAATATGCAAAAATTTATCATTAATCGAATGCCAAGTCCCAAACCTACCAATTAGCTACGATGGTGAAGATGGGTTGATTTCAATTCTAAGTACAGAAAACCTGAATTTGACATGTACAGTATATGTACAGAAGAATTGTCATTGACTTTTATCTTTCTTCATGGCTGAGTGGCATGGTCACTGGCATACAGGTATCCTGGACCAGGGTTCAAATCCCGGCCGGTCTGATACTATAGTCTTTGAGTGATTTCGCCTGGGGCTCTGATCCCGAGGTCGTTAAGAGAATCCAGACTTTAATGTATTAATATATATGGCTTATTTGAAATATGTATATATATATATATATATATATATATATATATATATATATATATATATATATATATATATATATATATATTATGTATATACACATATACATACATAGTTATTTTTTATTGACAAAAGTATACAATAATTAGTACAAATTTGTCCACAACGTGACATAATACAAAATATAAAATACACAAAGTAAACAAAAATTTCTTTTTCTCCAAGTATATGGCCTATACAAAAAAAAATATAGTAACAAGAAAAATACAATATCAAGTACAAATAACATAATCCTATAAGATTATACAAATAAACGATAAAGGAACTTACTATAGGGAAAAAATGTAGTTACATAACTATTCAAAATGAAATCCCAATGCAAATAATATTTGATTAAAAAAAAAGTTTATTTGAAGAAAAACACAAAAAAAAACACAAGGTAAAGCCGTACATTACTTATAAATATGAAGCAGTTCATAAACATATTTACACAAATCAACATTATCATTTTCATTGAATAAAGTACTTAGAGACTCATAACCTAAGTTTGGATATTTATGCCTACATGGCATTGAAAGAGGGCAATTGATCAGAACGTGTGGTTCGTCCTGAATAGTGCTATTATCACATGTACACACCCTTAATTCTGGGGAGTTCGGCTCCACCTATCTGTTTCTATACGGAGGTTATGGGACATGAGTTGTAAATGACTGAAAGCTGCGCGAATATAATCAGAGATATATAATTTATCACTATATAATTTATGTATTCCTAAGTTGGGATTCAATTTGTTTCTATACGTCACACATTTTGTTGCCGAAGCTGCACTATTTCTAATAGATTATATGATATCAATTTGATCATTAAAGGGTAGAGAATCTTGAATAAATCTATATCCAGGGGAGTCTGCACCCCTGCATATTGTATATACAATATGAAAAGGCTCTTCCATATCAGGATTAGACAACTTTGACGCCAGAAAACGTTTTTGTTTTGATGCCACGATGAATTGTGCTGGGGGTATTCCAGACTCACCCAAACACAAATGTGGGCAAGTATTTACCCTAACACCCAGAAGACTTTTTACGAAATGATTTTAATTACTTATTGGCTTGTTTCTGACCCATAAAACAAGGATGAAGTCGCTGCTGCTTCAAAGACTTTCTTCTTGAAATAGAATGGCATTTTAGTATTCGTGTTACAGAATATTGAGAATTTATTCACGTTTGATTGCCAATTTGGCTGATGTAGAGATAGGTAAGTTTTTAACTTTCATCTGTGAACCAAGTTCCTGGGTAAAGATAATGGTCACAGTAATTTATAGTTTGACCTGGAACTGTTATTGGCAACTGGTCACCTACACTTTTGTTTATCACTGTATATATACCTATATGATTGTATACATGTAGTAGGTTGGCCAGGGCACCAGCCACTCGTTGAGATACTACCACTAGATATTTATTGGGTCCTTTGACTGGCCAGACAGTACTACACTGGATTCCTTTCCCTGGTTACGGGCATTTTCCCTTTGCCTACACGAAAACCGAATATTCTGGCCTATTCTCTACATCTTCTCTGTCCTCATACATTTGACAACACTGAGATTACCAAACAATTCTTCTTCTTTGCTCAAGGGGTTAACGAATGTACTCTAATTGTTCAATGGCTACATTCCTCTTGTTAAGAGAGAATAGACTCTTTAGCTATGTTTAGTAGGTGTTCTGTAAGAAGGACATTCCAAAATCAAACCATTGTTCTCTAGTCTTGGGTAGTGCCATAGCCTCTGTATAACGGTCTTTCACTGCCTTGGGGTAGAGTTCTTTTGCTTAAGATTGCTCTCTGGCACTTTTTTTTCATTTCTCTTCATATTGTTTTTTTTCTAAGTTTTTTATAGATTTACATATAAAAGATTTATTTTATTTTCATTGCTATTCTTGAGATATTATATTTAATTGTTCATCACTACTCTCGTTGTTAATTTTTTCCTTATTTCTTTTCCTCACTGGGCTATTTTTTCTGTTAGAGCCCTCAGCCTTATAGTATTTTGCTTTTCCAGCTAGGGATGTAGCTTAGCAAGCAATAATATATATATATATATATATATATATATATATATATATATATATATATATATATATACAGTATATATAATATATATATATATATATATATATATATATATATATATATATATATATATATATATATATATATTATAGTAGCAAAGGCCTTTTTTATAAACTGAACTTTCCAACGTACAATATCATGACCCTGTCAACAGAAGATCTTGCTTTGTTACTAGACGAGTTGAAGTAAAGAAATTGGGACATGATAGGATTGAGTGAAATTAGAACTAGGGAATCTTATATATAGTTAAAAGAGGGTCATATCTTTTGCTTTAGAAAACGTGATAGGAAAAAAGAAAATGAAGTAGGTTTTCTCATTAATAAAAATCATGCAGGTAACATTGAAGAATTTTTTAGTGTCAGTGATAGAATTTCAGGATTGATTATCAAATAAAAAGTAAAACATGCCGATCGTTCAAACAACATCCAATACAGAGGAAGAAAGAAAATTTTTTATGAACAACTGCCGATATCTTGAAAAAGCTTAGACTATTTGGTTTTGCTTTGTGTGATTGGTATGTAAAGTAGGTCAAAAGGGGAGAGGAGAATCATAAGAAATGACAGAGGAGACATGCATGTTAGAATTTCCTTAAAAAAAAAAAAAAAAAAAAAAAAAAAAAAAAAAAAAAAAAAAACAATCTGCAAATTATGAACACTTTTTTTTATAAAAATAAACATAAAAAGTGGCCATGGAGAAGCCCTAATGTAGAAATGAAACACCAAATAGATTTTATTCTCAGTAAAAACGTTTATGTAAAGACGTAACAGTGTTAAACAATTTAAAGTAAAGCGAACAAAGAATTGTGAGAAGTGAAATTTGTCTAGAACTAAGAAAAGAAAAAAAGAAATTTTAAAGAAGAAAATAAATTCCTGTAATAAGAGAAAAATATGATGAGCTTTGTTCAGCACTACAAAATAGGTTTTCCCAGCTACATGACGAAATCGAACCAAATAAAAAAGAAATTAATAGTAATTTAAAATTTTTTATTGGAATCACTGCAAGAGATAGGTAGAACATTTTCTAAATAAGATCAAGAAAAAAACACAAAACACTAAAGACTTAATAAAGGAAAGATTAGAAATGATAAAATCCAAGTGAGATAGAATAGAATCAGCAGAACTATCCAAAACAATAAATAAACGGAAAACACAAGACATTCGTAAATACAGTCAGACCAAAACTGAGGAACCACTAAAGAAACGAAGAAGCATCAAGCTGATGAAAAGAAGACTTGGAACAGGTCGCCAACAGATGTTGCTGTATAGGATAAAAATGGAAATATTATTAACAATAGAGGTGGAGTGATAAAAATTGCAGGGGATTTTTATACAATGCTATACAATAGTGATATGATGAATAACTTTGCCAATAGAAATAATGAAACACTTGATCCAGTACGGAAAGTAACGGTGAAGAAATCATTAAAAGGCTGGGTAAGAATCAAAGCCGCAGAATGCCAAAAAAGTGATTTAATAAAAGATGGGAGGACTAATCAGCCAAAAGAGCAAGCAAGTTTTAGAAGTGGTTACTCAACAATTGATCACATTCATGTAATTCAACAGCTTATGAAAAAATCAACATATGACAAATCACTATTTATGGCATTTAAAGACTATGAGAAAGCTTTTGATTATGTCAAAACTTTAGCAGTAATTAAAGCCCTTCAAAGGCGAGGAATACATGACACTTAAGTTAGAACACTTGAAGATATCTATATTGTAGGTGTAGCAATCCTAAAACTGCATATAATGAGACAATTCAGATTGATAATAAAGTTATATAATTAGATCCTATCTTTTCTAAATCATTCACAGTATGCTTAGAAGTTTTTAGAAATTATACATGGTAATACATGTTAACAAAAACCTTCTATTCTAGAAATTGCTTTTGAACAATAATTCTTATGAAGAATGAGTTACTAAATTTATGCTATTTAATATCTTGGAATCTTTTCTGAGTTACTAAATTTATGTAATTTAATATATTTAACCTTTTCTGAAGTAATAGATAGAAAAAGTATATGTTTGGCAAAAAGGGGGCCCCTATAGCCACCCTACTCCTACGCCCCTGTTCTTGAACCTAAAAGAAAAAAAAATATGCTCTCATATATTATATGTCAAAGGAATGTAGTTATACTCCTAGTCACCATAAACAACACACCTTGGAGCATATTCAAAGGAATTGACCTAATTATGCTATTTATACCGATGGCTCTACATCTGCAATGGTTGCTGGTGGACTGCAGTGTCTTCAGACAAGATTAGTTAGCTCTCATTACCCAGTGAAGCATCAGTATATACCTCCAAATTATCAGCTATAATATTAGCAATTGAGATTATTAAATCTATTGAAAATAGGGCAAATCATAAGTTTGTGATTTAAACTGATTCAAAAAGTGCCATAGAAGCCATAAAGGTTCGCACACTTATAAGAATCGATTGGTATTGAAATAAAAAAAGGTCCTTGACAAGTTTTACTCCTGTGGGGTAAATATAGAAATATGTTGGATTCTTGGCCATGTTGGGGTTATAGTTGATGAAAAAATGGGTGCTGCAACTAAATCTTCAATTAATTTACCAAAGCAAGCTTTTACAGTACCAGTTAAAGATTGTAACCCAGTTAAAGCATTTCACAGCCACAAAATGGCAAGGTTGGTGTAATTATTAATTTAATTGTAATAAGTTAAAATAAATAAAGCCAGTTGTTTCTTTATGGGAATCATCATTGCAAAGAGAAAGGAAGACAAGTAATTTTATCTAGATTGCACATAGATCACACAAAACTTACATATGGGTATTTGATGTTCACACCTCATGAAGCAGTACCCAGGTACAATTAGTGTGAGTGTATTTTAACCATAAAACATTTCTATCAATTGTAAAGTTTTCAAAAGAGAAAGAGACTTATGCTTTGGGGAGAAAATTGTTTTTGACCATTTATCTGACTAAGAAATTATGTTTTTAGGATTTTTAGTTTTTTTAAGAAATATATGTTTTGTAGACGAGATTTAGATTTCTATTTATCATGGATTTTTACCTCATAATTTATTAACTTTTTATCCATTATATTTGATATATATTTTTGCTTATTATATTTAATAGATAATTTTAACCATTATATTTAATATGTATTTTATTTTATTCATTTATTCAACATTAATATAAAAAAGGATTTTATTCCCGATTTCTATTCAGAGTTAAACAGCTACTAAATAGCCTGAATCTTTCCAGAGATTTCCTTCTGTAATTATTTTACTAGCCCTGAAGGCAACATGGTACATGAAGAAATGCGGTCTACCTTTTTGGAACATGTAAAACAACACAGTGTTAGGTTACCTGACCAAGCATCCATTTTACAGCTGAATACTATGCTATTTTAATGTCAGTCAAGGAAATTTTTCACCTACCTAATACTGATAATAATACTATGGTTAGCTATTGGTATAGGTTACTGAGGCTTCCTAATTCATTGTTGTTTGAATCTGCTAATAAAGAAAATTTCTTTTCGTACTATGAGGCTCTCTCTACATCCCCAGAGCCTTATGGATTTAGAGTTAAACAGCTACTAAATAGCCTAAATCTTTCCAGAGGTTTCCTTCTGTAATTATTTTATTAGCTCTAAAGGCAACATGTTATATGACGACATGTGGTCTACCTTTTTGGAACACGTAGAACAACACAGGAGTAGTGGATATATATTTATGAATGGCTCCAAATCCAGTAATGGCAGTGGATTTTGGGTGTACTATTCTTCTTTTAGTTCTAAACATGCACTCCATTTTGCATCCTTTATCTTTGCAGTAGAGCTGTATAGTATCCTGACTGCTGTTAAAAAATAGCACTAATGAAAAATGGTAATTTTACAGTTTTTAATCCAACCAACCCTATAGTTTTAAAATTTTAGAGTGGTTGTATGTTTTTTGTACTGCTGGTAAAGAAATTAAATTTTGCTGGGTTCCAACGTATGTGGGTGTGTCAGGAAATGAAGAGGCAGTCAAACTAGCAAAAGAAGCAACAGATAAATTACTTCCTGGAAGATACCTTCTTCCATGTAATGACTTTTGGCCTCATAGTAAAATGTCTCTTGGTGATATCTGGCAATATTATTGGAATTCTGTTGATCAGAATAAAATAAAAAAAGAAAAATGTTATACTTCCATGGAAATATGGTAATATGTTGAGAAGCAGACTAATGAAAGGCAGGTGCCAACCATTTAGTGATGATTGCTTGGTTCCTTTAGCTGATAGGCGTTAACTTAGTGAATGTCCCAGTTTTGAGGAGATCAGAGAATGATTTCTCTCAGAAGCTCGTAATGAGGATGGGATGTACATCCTCACCAAGACAAAAGAGACAGCAGAAATATCTCTTCCTGGAAGATACCTTCTTAGTAATGACGTTTTGCCTAATGTCAAAAAGTCTCTTGCTGATGTTTGGGGACTCTACTGGAATTTTGTTGATCAGAATAATATGAAAGAAATAACAAATGCTATACCTCCATGTAAATATGAAAATATGCCAAGAAGGTGGGAGACTGTCCTCTGTCACCTTAGAATTGGCCGCACGTTTGATTCATGGGTTACTTATAACTGGCAAGTGTCAGCCATTTTGTGATGATTGTTTGGTTTCTCTGACTGTGAGGCATTTACTTATTGAATGTCCCAGTCTTGTGGGTATCAGGGAACAATTCCTGTCTGAATCTCGTGGTGAGGATGGCAGATACATCTTCACCAAGCTTCTTGGAGGGGATATTTTTATGATGCATTTTTAAGTTCATATTGAAAGCTGGCCTTCATGGTCGTTTTCAAATTTATTAAATTTTAAAAGATTCAATTTTAAGGTATTTATTAGGTTCTGTTTTCATTTCTAGTTTTTTGATCTTAAAGTTATTAATTAAGCATATTTAAATCAGTATTCATTCATACCTCACCAAGATTCTTGGAGGAGACTTATGGGATGTCGGTGACATTTTTAAGTGTGTTAAAAGCTGGCTTCTTTTTTGTTTTTAAAGGCTATATTAGATTTTAAGTGTTTCATTGTTAAGTTATTAATATGTTTTACAAATTTTGTTTAAAGTGTTGGGTTACCTGATGAAGTGTGCATTTTACAGCTGAATGCTATGCCATTTTATTGTCAGTCAAGGAAATTTTTCACCGACCTGATAAAGATTGGTATTTTTTGCGAATCCTCAAGTGTATTGATGGCAATAAACCATTTAAATTCATTACATCCAATAGTAATAAATATTCATGAGTGGCTTTATCTAATAGGAAATACAGGTAAGAATATTAAATTTTTGGTGGTTCCTGCTCATGTCGATATCAAGGGAAATGAGAAAGCAGACTCTAGTTCATAGTTGAATAAGAAATAATTTATGGTACCTGCAAAAGATATGTACCCCATAATTGAGTCTATACCTAGAGACACTTGGAATTTATATTTGGAGTTAGAAAATGAGTGAAATTGGTAAGTCATCTCGTCCATCGATATATTTTGACATTCAAAGGTTGAGAGAAGTAGGGCAATGCACAGCTATTTGATGAGTGGAGAGTATCAACCATTCGGTGAAGATTGTTTGGTGCCATCAACTGTTACTTGACCAAGAGACTGCGTCATTTTCATAATTTCAGTGATAACAATGACATTTACATGCTATCAAATATTCTTAGATCTGAGTGCAATGTGGAATGCCTTTTCAAGTTTCTCGGGAAAACTATCTTATTTTAAGGAATAATTATATGATTATTGTTAACTAAATTTGTTGGCCCTTTGTTGTGATGCCAGGTATTCAATTATCAGTCAGTCAAATTGGCATCAATGACTGTCGCTATTATATGCCAGATAATATTTAATATTCAATGAATTGATGAGTAAACATCAACTATTCTGTAAAGATTGTTTTATGTCATCAACAGTTAAGCATCTAATAATAGAGTGTCCAAGTTACTTGCCCGAGAGATTGCGCCATTTTCATAATTCCAAGGATAGCATTAGCATTTATATGCTATCAAATATTCACGGACCGGAGGGCAATCCCTTTTGAAGTTTCTTTTGAAAACTATCTTATTTTTTAAGATTTAATCATGGTTTAAATTAGGTAATATATTATTAACTAAATTGGCTGGTATTAATGATCATCACAGTTATTATGCCAGATAACATCTAATAATCAATTTATCAATTAATTTGTTTAGTTTTCTCCTACACTTCTTGGAGAGCTGACAGAAAGAACCATTTTATTCTTCATAAAGCATTAATCTCCTCTAACGTTGTATATAGTTGTCAAATATATTCCTCAACAACAAAAACCGTGCTGGCACTATTACATTCCGTAGACAATGCTGGAAGGAGTGGAGTTTTTAAATCATCTCCAATATTTTGTCTTCTAGTAGATGCTTGTGAAATTCCTTTGATACTGTTTTAGACATCAGAAACTACCAAAGTCATTCACATGAAACTTTTTAATGTAAAAGGTGTTAGTTTTTATGATAATCACCTTAGAAGCCTTAAACCTTTAAGGTATAGGGCTCTAAGAACCTTGGAGGACTTGGAAATCCTCGAGGCTAAAATGATACCTATAAAGTACTATTAAGTACCTCCATGGAATCTACCCTCGGTAGAATTTCGTAAATTCATATTGAATTCAAAACGAGAAACATCCAAAGAGATAATGAGTGTCACTCTCCTAGAACACATAGAATTCCACAAGGTCTCCTTTAGTTTTTACTGATGGATCAAAGTCCAGCACTGGCATTGGATTTGGGATATGTTTCCCAAGCATTACTTAGTGTTAGATTATCTGACTAATCGTCCAGTTTTACTGCTGAATGCTTTGCTATATTAATGGCAGTCAAGGAAATTTTGGGGCTACCTTACAAAGATTATTTTTTGTGACATCTTCAGTGTATTGATTAGCAATGAACCACTTTTAATTCATGACATCCAATAATAATAGATATTTTTAAATAGGTCTAATGAAAAATTAAGTTAAGAATATTAAATTTTGTTGGGTTCCTGCTTCTGTAGATATCAAGGTAAATGAGAAAGCAGACTCCTGCAAAGGAGGCAGTTCATGGGTGCGTAAGAAATAGTTTTATGGTACCTGTAAAAGATATGTATTGTACCCCATAATTTATTCTATACTTAGAAATATAGAACTTTTATTGGGAGTTAGAAAATCAGAAAATGAGGGAAAGTGTTAAGTCATCTCACCCATGGGCATATTTTGACATGCAAAGGTCAAGAGAAGCAGTGTTATGCCGAATGAGAGTTGGTTACACCAGATAGACACACGGATTTTTGAGGAGAGGAGAACATCAGCATTCTGTGAAGATTGCTTGGTGCCATTAACTGCTGAGCATGTTTTGACTGAGTGTCCAAGAGATTGCACAATTTCGTAATTGCAAAGAAAGCAGTGGCATTTACATGCTATTAAATATTCTTGGACCTGAAAACAATGTGGATTGCCTATTTAAAAAGTTTCTTGTGGAAACTAATTTATTTAAGCATGCTTTAAATAAGGAATATATAATTTTCGTTAAGTAACGTCACTGTTACTATGCTAGATATCTAATAATCATTCAATCAATCAACAAACACACTAAAAGAATGTCTCTACGACAGTTCGCCTTGAATGTGGTAACGCAACTCCTCTCAAAATATGGAACAAATAAAGTCAGAAAATAAAGGAAGAATTGTGACTCCTGCTCAACATGACTGAGTTTACCTCATTCATTTCCTTAAGAAAAATTATTTGACCTCCATACCACCCCCAAAAGCTGAAGAGCTAAGGGACAAAGGAACTGGCATGTCTGCTCACACAAATAACGAGAAAAAATCACAAATATCTGTCTCGGCCTATAGCCCGGGATGCGGTCTGGTCTTTTACCACTCATACATCCAGGCATACCATTCGTTCATACAATTTTAGGACAATGTGTGTGAAAGAGAGAGATTGGGTAATGAGATTTACTGAGAAATGGATTGTTATATTTCATATTTTACTGTAATTTTTATTTAATATCAAATGGGATCAGATGTATTTGTTTGAGAGAGAGAGAGAGAGAGAGAGAGAATTTTGCTGGAAAAGGAATCACGTGCTATTATATTATTTTTCTTTGCTTTTGTGTTTCATATAAATTGAATGAGTGATGTGTATTGCAAATGTGTTTTTATCGAGATTACAAAATATTCAAATATGGTCAAAGGAGTTGTGTTTGTATATGTTGAGATTATTTTTTATCTGAGCCTATGTGTGTAGAGAGCTGGGGAGCTGAAATTGTACCAGCCAGAAAGTATGAAATGGAAGGAAAATTTGCACAAGCTATTTCATCTCAATTTTTTTTTTATAATTTCATTGTTTCTTTTATTTTTATGGCTATTAGATATATTTTGTATCAATTTTAAATTCAAGGGTTATATATAATAAATGTCATTTAGAAAACCGGAAATATTCATATAAATAGGGTATTCTGGAAACTTACAAGCAAGGTTGCCTACTAAGTACCAGATAATGTAAATTTTGCATTTAATGAGTGGAACTTCATATACAAATAGCAAGTACCAAAATTTACAGTATTATTTGAGAACCTTTATATTTTATAAAGAAAATTGTTTTGTGTCATCAATGGTTTCTGTGTTTAGGGATTATTTCTGGTTTTGGTATACGGACATTATTTTGAAAACCAGTCTATCTCCCAAAGGGTAAGTTGAGGTAAAAAATATTTTTATTATGCACATGGAATCAATAATTATGAAATTTTCTTCTTTGTAATGTTACAAGCATTTAAAAATTCTGTAGTTACAAAAATTGTTAGTTTTTTCATGACTTTTTGTTAACATAAGTATATTTTATGCATAGTAGCTACACCATAATGTTTTTGTTCCAGGTGTGATTGCTCTAAATGGATTATTGTACGTAGTGGGTGGAGATGATGGAACATCTAATCTGGCCTCTGTGGAAGTCTATAATCCCAAAACCGATACGTGGACACTATTACCTGCACAAATGGGCATTGGGAGGTCCTATGCCGGAGTAGCAATTATTGATAAACATGGTTTCTGAGACGAGGCTGAGAGCGCAAGGGAATAAGTGCTTCAATTTATAAGTGTGCATTATTCCTATTAATGATATCCAGATGCGCTCGTGACAGTATTCTTATATTGGTGGGTAAAAGGTTTTGAAAATGTTAAGTGTATTGGGGTTTAGCTTGAAAATTGCACTCACTGTATTATGAAAAATAATGTGCCAAATTAATGTTGGAGAGAAAATGGAACATCGGTGAGCTACGTAACTTTGGAATGTGGATTATGAAAATGTTACTTGCTTTGCTTTTTTATTGCTTATAATGTGATGCACCTAAAACATAGAAAGTGCTAATATTTTGCAAGTAATATTCTGTACATCAGTTTGATGAAATTCTCCAGTGA
>NC_090737.1:145666156-145686156 GCF_036898095.1 Palaemon carinicauda | reverse complement strand
GACATAAAAAGAAAGTATCACCTTTGACTTTTTACAATATTAAATAGTACATTGAAAAGAACATTAGTCTCCTCGCACAATGTAGACAGAGAAGTCCCAACTATACAGTCGATAAGAGTCCATGCTCAACACTTTAGAAGCTGGTTTAATCACGCTACCAGTGGCATCTACAAAGTGTTTAATCTCTTCAAAGTGGCGTAAGTAATGTTTGAAGAACACTCTTGATTTCCATCGTGTGTAAGCCTGTAAGCCTGCACAGGACATAAACTGGAAAAGATTTTAAGTAAGAGGCAACTTTTCTAGGTTCATAGCCCAATGGTATACTATTAGGGTCAACCCTTCTGAGGACATTGGTGAGTTAGGACCTTAGCTGTTTCAGAGGAAAATTAGATCCTGTCATCTCCCCTTTAAAATGTCGACCACCTTTGAACACCCGGCTCTTTAAGAGGTAGGCCTTAAGGCACTCCATGTGGCACAGAGAAGGGTCCTCCTGTAGTGGATCAATCTTCCAGGGCTCCAGCATTTCATGGGAAATTAATTTTTTGCCAAGAATGCAGGATCTGGGTAAAGATTTACCTCCCCCGATTCAGAAAATTCAATGTGGCCACAATCTCACTTGACTCTAGCACCAGAAGCTAAAGCAAACAAAAAGATAGACTTTTGAAATAGATCCCTCAGAGGTAGAGGCATTATCTATCGAAGAGTCAAAGTGCAGGACTTCATCCAACGACCATGGAATAGCCTTGGGAGGAGCATTAGGATTCAGTTTAGCACAAGACTTCGGAATCTTATTGAATAGCTCGCTATTGAGTTCAATATCAAAAGCATAAGCAATTGGTCTAGTTAGTGCCAACTTACATGGGGCAATAGTTGTAGAGGCCAGACCTTGATCATGCAGTGAAATAAAGAAAGAAATACAGAAGTCCATAGAAATAGAAGAGGGCTGATGACTTCTCACAAATGCAACCCATTTTTTTTTTTCCAGAGAAACAAATATTGTCATTTCGCAGTATTGGACTTGGACTCTCCTTTGCAACTCCGAATTTTCTTTGGGCCGCGAGGGTGAGAAAATGATGAGCTGAAGGGTTTTTGTTATCCAAGAGGAAGCGAAGACAGTCTTCTGTTGAACATCCTGGGACAGCACTGGAGATGGTAGAAGTACTTGGAGAGTTTTGAGTTCCACATCAAGAGGATAACAATTGCTCTTGAGCCACTTGGGAGCCACGAGAGCTGCAGTTCCCTTGAAAGTCCATAATTTGTTCAGGACTTTCATTAGGAGATTGCATGGCGGAAATAGGTAGATGTGAGACCATTGGTTCTATTCCAGAGACATCACATCTGTTCCTGTTGCTTCCAGATCTAAGTTTGGTGCTACATACCCGGGAAGCTTCTTGTTGAAGCTCATCGCGAGATCAATTTGCAGTTCTGGGACTTGCTATAGAATGAAAAAGAATGATTTTGCATCCAGAGACCATTCTGTTTCAGGAGGCTTTGACAGAGCTTGACATAGCTTCCGCCATCACATTGGGAACCCCTTTAAGGTGAACTGCTGAGAGATGCAATTCCTCTGCTAATGCTAAAGTGAGGATGGCTAAAATCACATGGTTGATGTGAAGAGACCTGGAGCCCTGTCTGTTGACACAGTGGACTATCGTCCTGTTGTCAATGACTAATTTGATATGTGATTTTGTTTTTGGGTTCATTCTCTTCAGAGTCAAAAACACTGCCATAGCTTCCAGAATATTGATGTGAAATTTCTGAAATGTGATCGACCACCGACCCTGTACATTCTTGGAAGGGAAGTGTGTCTCCTCCCCCCCCCCCCAGCCTTGTTCCGAGGCGTCCATGTAAATTGTCACGGACGGAAGAGGATACTGTAGAGGGGACGTGTGTCGATAAACTCTTGGCGTTGGACCACGACTTGAGCTGCTTTTGCAGTAAGACCTGGGTTTTGTGGCGAAGATCTCTCGGAGCCTTGGATGCCTTTCTTCTCCAGATTCTGTTAACATCTTTGAGTCTTGTTTTAAAGATTGGGTCTGTCACTGCAGCAAACTGTAGTGAACTCAAGACTTTCCTGTTGCCGCCTGGTGAATACTTTTGAACGGAGTAGGCACCTGACAGAATTTGCGATTTCCTTTCTCTTACTTTGCGGTAGAGAGAGAGAGTGTGTGACTTTAGATTCCAGTGGAGTCCTAGCCACTGGGATTCTTGACCTGGAGACAGCGTGGACTTTTCGAAGTTGATCTGAAAGCTCAGAGATCGTAAGAATCTCATGACTTCTTGAGCTGTACGAAGACACTCCGTCTTTGTTGCAGCCCAAACTGGCCAGTCGTCCAGGTATACCATCACCTGGAGGCCTCTGTTCCGTAATTGTTGGACGATGGCTTCGACTAGCTTCGTGAAAATCCTTGGAGCTCTATTGACCCCGAAGGACATAGCTCTGATTACGGATGCCTTTCTTGCCAGTCTGAAACCAAGGTAGGAGAAGAAGTGCCAATCTATCGGAAGATACCAATAGACATCTGTAAGATCCATGGAGATGTCCCCCTGGGGTAGTAGGGTCCGTATATGCGAGATACTCAGCATCTGGAACTTGTCGTTCAGAATAAATTTGTTTAGTGTGACAAGTCAAGAATAGTTCGAAGTGTTCGAATCTTTCTTGGGCACGCAGAATAGCTGCCCTATAAAGTTTGTGGATTTTGTGCAATGGATGACTCCCTCCTGGAGAAGTTTCTGCACTTAATCCTCCAAGAATGGGGTTATTGTTGGAAGACCCTCTCGAACCAGGGTGGTTTCTGTCTCCATTTCCATGTGAGCCCAGAGATCGAACTTCCATCGATCCCGGAAGAGGTGAAGTCGTCCCCATACCAGGAGCTCCTCATTATTGTTGTGAAGGACCAGTATCTTGAACCGCCTTGCCTCTACTTCTCGGCCTCTAGACTAACCCCCTTTCCAGATATTCCCCTGCCACTTGTGCTCTTCTTTTGACCTCTAGCAGGGTGAAATGTAGTGGTGGCTCTATTATACACTGGGTTGAAGGCTGGAGACTGTTATACAAACTGCTGGGGACCGTGTAACACAGTCTGAGGGATGGCGGCAACTGAGGCTGTCATGAGAGGAAAGGATTTCCTTCCCTTAAAGTGCCCTCTGGGCTTCTTGCCCTTGGGGGTAAATTTCCTTTTAGAAGACATACCACACTTTTCTATAAGGCTCTTATTTTCCTGAGCTGCTTTGTCCATGACTTTCTTAACAGATTTCTTGTGGAAGGGGTCTTTCCCCCAAGATATTGCAGTCGATCAGCTTTCTAGGTTCATGCCTAAGACGTGCTCTCTACAAACTTTTATGGCTAGGAAGAAAGCGTGGAGATCTCTATGAAACATGGCTAGTTGAGTCTTTGCCATGACTTGGAAAAGATCAGTTTTGGTATAGTTTCCAATGAGTATCTCTAGATAAGATTGGAAGGAAAAAGAGGCAGATAGTCTTTCTTTAGCTTCAAATTCCACCCTTAAAAGAGATTCGGGAATTCTAGGCAATTTCTCATTAAACTGCTTACCTCCAATGTCCTTATATAGTTTTCCAACAGTAAAAGTATGTTAGACATCCTCCCACCTGTCCGAATCATAAAGAAGTGCTAGGGAGACAGGATTGCACTCCTCTAGCACTGGCAATGGTCTACCTTCCACTGCTGCTTTCTTTACAGTCTTTAGGGTTTTAGAGGCGAAAGGGAAGACAGTATCCTTGGGGGCTAAAAAGGTGGCCTGCTTCCTGTCGAAAGCATAAATTTGGATATTAGTGAATTCGGATGTCTTTAGCTCCTTAACCAAAAGAGACTAAGCCTTAATGTGGTCCAGGATGATTTTTTCCTTAGGGATCATATCATCCCTAATGGACACTTCCGAGTTGAGCCTTATGTAGCTGTAAGGATAACTATTAATTGACGGGAAGAATTCCAAATCCGAAACGCTTGGAACCCAAACATTCGCCAATGTGGAGGTACCCTTCCCTTAAGGCCATATGCTCAGCATAACGTCAAGGGTTCTTAACTGTGCATTCAGGTAGGCTCGAAGCTAGGGTAGCAATAGAAGTAGGTGTCTTTTATAGAGCTTCTATTCTCGCCATTAGGTCCGTTTGAGAACGTTCATGTTTGGTGTTTAGGTTTTCCATGAATCCTTTCATGGACGCCATAAATTCCATTTTCCATCGAAACAAAGGTTTATTCAGCGTAGGAACAGATGTAGAGGTAGAAGCTGGTGCCTGAGAAGCAGTGATAGGGAAACAAACTAAGGAAATATTGAGAACTCTACTCACCCGAGGTACATCCAATGCCTCCTCAGAGGCTTCCGTGGTCAGCAGGATCCTTTCCCTCCCTGACGACACAGGAAAAGCTGTCGACATGTTGTGAGCGTCTAGACTCATGACTTGCAGTGTGTCCCGAACGTCATCATCCACATGATCTTCTTGTACCGGCAGGAGTTGAACCGTCGGTAATTGGTGACCAAAAGCAGTGGTCACCTTGGCCTTGGGAAAGAGGAGATCATTCAGTTCCATAAAATGAAGATAAGGGACACCTTGTTGAGAGCTCTTCTGGAAGCCTCTAACTCAGTGACACATCGTCTTCCGACTCCATTCTTGTACGTCCAAGGAGACGTCGGTGGCGTGCAACCGTGTGTAAAGGAGGTTTCTGCAAACCTGACTTAATAGGTTTCCAGATTGTAAGAGACCCATTGGAAACATGACAGTCCGCATCTTTCCAGCAAGTTTAGTGGCCACAGGGCAACTTGACTCGCCTGGTACATGTGACCATTGTACACTCCATTTCATCGGCAATCTGTAAAGAAGAAAAAATTTAAATGATTACAAAAAATTAAAGAATATTTCTTCTTAAATTAATGCTTATGATTAATTGTAGCATAAATAATCCTACCAGCTAAAATATGGCTTAAGACTACAGGATAAATGAGGTTCATTCCAAACAGGTCAGAAATCATTGGAGATTTTTTTAAAAAAGCTAGCAATGACAGTGTGGTACTGTAGGAATAGGGAGGAAATATCCACATCAAAGGAACACCATTACTTCCAAAGTCGGTCTATTAGACAACCTAAGAAGGTAAATTCACTTATCATACTGCCTAAGCAAGGCAACAACTGACCTCGAAGTGGCTGTAGCTGGGTTAAGGTGGGAACTATTTCTAGCAGCCAAAATAAAACTAGCCTTTCAACACCCTGGGCATGTGGACACAACATGTCAGAGGCATTGTCAAGTCGATAGGAAGAGAGTGGACAATCCCATGAGGAAGGGTCCACAATCAGTGGGAGAGGTATAAGAATGAAAGGCAATAAATAAGGGAATCTGCCAAAACCTGGTCATTATTGTTAACTTATGAAAAGAGCGGTTTTAGCCGTTAAGATAATGAGAGCCGTATAAGATGGCCAGGACATTAAGAATTGGAAATTCAAAGGATGTCCTGACAACCAGGCGGGATCCAATCGACCAATTTCAGAGGACAGTGTTCCTCAGATATGGAAGAGGATAGGAATGAGCAGATAACCAGTCTATGGCTACAGCTGAGGCGGCAGAGGGAATGTCCCATAGCCAACACACGTCCATTGCTAGAACTTAAGCTGACAAGACCAGAAGCAGAGACAGAAGGTGACACTTCTTCCAAATAGACTGACCAGGCAAAGGAGTCAAGACTCCGCAGCAAGAGGTACAAAGCACAGGGTGGGAAGCTGCAGTCACAGAACAGGCAACTACTAAGGCAGCAGAGGAGAACCCCTAGGTGTACCAACTCTTCGCCTGGATAGGATTAGGCTGTGGGGAGAACTGTGCAGACAAGCTTAGCCAACATAGCGGGTGAGGGAAAAACTCAATTGCTAGGGTAAGGTGACTAGACAAGAGGAACTGTAGTTCCAAGAACAGTCAGGTTATAAACTAACCAGGAAGGGGAAGGGACAGAGAAATCACCTAAGGGTGGTCTTAAAGGCAGCAGAGATATTAAGTCTATTGAAGGAAAATTCTCGGCCACATAGTGCCAGGATAGATAGCATACAAGCTATCCTGTCCAAAGATAGCAACGAAGAGTACCTCAGTCACCATGGGACTAGACAGGAATGGGAACAAAGTTCCACAGCAGGTAGATGCATTAGCAGGCACAAGGGGAAGGGAAAAGGGTGTTGACGAAAGACTTTCGACTAGAAGGCCTAAATGCTACATAGAACAGGAATAGTGTTCTAAAGGTTCTGCAGTGATAGGGCACAGAGTAAAAGTCCTCACAACTAGACATAGCCTACCAAGAACTAAGAGGCAAGCCTAAGAATGGATGAGGTGGCACAAGGGGGTCTAGCTGTCAGCATTAGAACAGGTGGTAATGCGTTCCAATTGTAAACAAGAATTAGACACAGGGAACAAGTTCCCAAGACCTGAGCCGCCTCACCAAACATATAGGCTAAGTAGAAAGGGAAAACAGTCACCCTAGGACAACTGTAAAACGCTATCCATCTCCCAGAGGGACCTTCATGAGCGCAGCTCCCCGCTGTAACAAGTCGACAACATGGGAGGATTGACAGCCTCACGAAACCAATGTTAGGTGAAGTAAGGGGATGGTACGCAAGTGTAAAATCACTAGGCATGGCTGCTGGCCACTCTGAAGCTAGCCTAAGCCAATGCATATTAAAAACACACAAGTCCATCCATCCATATACCAAGGCACTTCCCCCAATTTTGGGGGGTAGCCGACACCAACAATGAAACAACACAAAAAGGGGACCTCTACTCTCTATGTTCCTTCAGCCTAATCAGGGACTCAACCGAGTTCAGCTGGTACTGCTAGGGTGCCACAGCCCAACCTCCCACATTTCCACCACAGATGAAGCTTCATAATGCTGACTCCCCTACTGCTGCTACCTCCGCGGTCATCTAAGGCACCGGAAGAAGCAGCAGGGCCTACTGGAACTGCGTCACAATCGCTCGCCATTCATTCCTATTTCTAGCACGCTCTCTTGCCTCTCTCACATCTATCCTCCTATCACCCAGAGCTTTCTTCACACCATCCATCCACCCAAACCTTGGCCTTCCTCTTGTACTTCTCCCATCAACTCTTGCATTCATCACCTTCTTTAGCAGACAACCATTTTCCATTCTCTCAACATGGCCAAACCACCTCAACACATTCATATCCACTCTAGCCGCTAACTCATTTCTTACACCCGTTCTCTCCCTCACCACTTCGTTCCTAACCCTATCTACTCGAGATACACCAGCCATACTCCTTAGACACTTCATCTCAAACACATTCAATTTCTGTCTCTCCATCACTTTCATTCCCCACGACTCCGATCCATACATCACAGTTGGTACAATCACTTTCTCATATAGAACTCTCTTTACATTCATGCCCAACCCTCTATTTTTTACTACTCCCTTAACTGCCCCCAACACTTTGCAACCTTCATTCACTCTCTGACGTACATCTGCTTCCACTCCACCATTTGCTGCAACAATAGACCCCAAGTACTTAAACTGATCCACCTCCTCAAGTAACTCTCCATTCAACATGACATTCAACCTTGCACCACCTTCCCTTCTCGTACATCTCATAACCTTACTCTTACCCACATTAACTCTCAACTTCCTTCTCTCACACACCCTTCCAAATTCTGTCACTAGTCGGTCAAGCTTCTCTTCTGTGTCTGCTACCAGTACAGTATCATCTGCAAACAACAACTGATTTACCTCCCATTCATGGTCATTCTCGCCTACCAGTTTTAATCCTCGTCCAAGCACTCGAGCATTCACCTCTCTCACCACTCCATCAACATACAAGTTAAACAACCACGGCGACATCACACATCCCTGTCTCAGCCCCACTCTCACCGGAAACCAATCACTCACTTCATTTCCTATTCTAACACATGCTTTACTACCTTTGTATAAACTTTTCACTGCTTGCAACAACCTTCCACCAACTCCATATAACCTCATCACATTCCACATTGCTTCCCTATCAACTCTATCATATGCTTTCTCCAGATCCATAAACGCAACATACACCTCCTTACCTTTTGCTAAATATTTCTCGCATATCTGCCTAACTGTAAAAATCTGATTCATACAACCCCTACCTCTTCTAAAACCACCCTGTACTTCCAAAATTGCATTCTCTGTTTTATCCTTAATCCTATTAATCAATACTCTACCATACACTTTTCCAACTACACTCAACAAACTAATACCTCTTGAATTACAACACTCATGCACATCTCCCTTACCCTTATATAGTGGTACAATACATGCACAAACCCAATCTACTGGTACCATTGACAACACAAAACACATATTAAACAATCTCACCAACCATTCAAGTACAGTCACACCCCCTTCCTTCAACATCTCAGCTTTCACACCGTCCATACCAGATGCTTTTCCTACTCTCGTTTCATCTAGTGCTCTCCTCACTTCATCTATTGTTATCTCTCTCTCATTCTCATCTCCCATCACTGGCACCTCAACACCTGGAACAGCAATTATATCTGCCTCCCTATTATCCTCAACATTCAGCAAACTTTCAAAATATTCCGCCCACCTTTTCCTTGCCTCCTCTCCTTTTAACAACCTTCCATTTCCATCTTTCACTGTCTCTTCAATTCTTGCGCCAGCCTTCCTTACTCTCTTCACTTCTTTCCAAAACTTCTTCTTATTCTCTTCATATGACTGACCCAATCCCTGACCCCACCTCAGGTCAGCTGCCCTCTTTGCCTCACGTACCTTGCGCTTTACTTCCACCTTTTTCTCTCTATATTTTTCATACTTCTCTATACTATTACTCTGCAGCCATTCTTCAAAAGCCCTCTTTTTCTCTTCCACTTTCACCTTCACTCCTTCATTCCACCATTCACTGCCCTTCCTCATGCTGCCTCCAACAACCTTCTTGCCACATACATCACTTGCAATCCCAACAAAATTTTCTTTTACTAACTTCCACTCCTCCTCTAAATTACCAGTTTCTCTTACTCTCACCTCATCATATGCCATTTTCAACCTTTCCTGATATTTACTTTTTACCCCCGGTTTTATTAGCTCTTCAATCCTCACTACCTCCCTTTTACATCTACCTACTCTATTCCCCCACTCTTTTGCTACAACTAATTTTCCTTCCACCAAAAAATGATCAGACATACCGTTAGCCATACCCCTAAACACGTGCACGTCTTTCAATCTTCCAAACATTCTTTTAGTTACCAACACATAATCCATTAATGCCCTTTCTACTACTCTTCCATTTGCCACTCTTACCCATGTATACTTATTTTTATCTTTCTTTTTAAAGAAGCTAGCACTTATTACCATCTCTTGTTCAACACACATGTCTACCAGTCTCTCACCACTCATTTTCACCTGGTACGCCATACTTACCAATGACACCTACCTCTCCAGCGCCCACTCTAGCATTTAAGTCACCCATAACAACTACATAATTCCTTCTACCCAGTCCTTCTACACACCTAGTTAAATCATTCCAGAACTCATTCCGCTCTTCTTCACTTTTCTCACTACCTGGCCCATACGCACTGACAAACGCCCAACATTCCCTACCCAACCTAACCCTTACCCACATTAACCTAGATGATATCTCCTTCCATTCCACTACTTTACCTGTCATCCATTCACTCAGCAATAACGCCACACCCTCTCTCGCTCTTCCCCTTTCAATCCCAGACACTCTACCAGACATTTCACCAAACATCACTTCACCCTTTCCTTTCATCTTTGTCTCACACAAGGCCAATACATCCATCCTTCTACTTCTAAACATACTTCCAATCTCACATCTTTTACTCTCTATCGTACTACATCCACGCACATTTAAACACCCCAAAACTAGAGTGCGGGGGAGCAGTCACTCTCCCCCCAGCTCCATCTCCTTGTCGATGTCTTGCAGGAAGTTTTTACAGGAGAGGGGGTTCCCAGCCCCCTCGTCCCGTCCCTTTTAGTCGCCTCTTACGACACGCAGGGATAACGTTGGCGCTATTCTAATTTTTATAGAATTTTTAGAATAGCGCCAACGTTATCCCTGCGTGTCGTAAGAGGCGATGCCCCCTGTGGCCGCGGGGGCATATATAAACACACAAGTAACACCATAAAAGAGGGGTTGGGATACCCATAATCATACCACACTGTAAAAGAATAATGTAAAACACATTCATACAATAAAATGACTAAATAAAGTATTTCTGAGCGATTTGGAAGCATGATGCAATGGCGTCAACTGCATGCTTGCCACAGATAATAAAAGGCATGCAAATCTAATAAAAAATGAGGTGGAGACACGAAATTCTCTCGGGATATTTGCTCTGGAGGTTAGAACACCATAATACTTCAAAGGTTAAATTTTCTGGTATATCTCTCGCAGAAATATCCCAAGTAGAAAGCTGCCTTTGAGGAACTTCCATCAGGATGACAGGGCTTGAGCCCAGAAATTTATTTGTAAATAGATAAGCATGACATTAAGAGAAAAAAAAATGTTACGATTTGTTATTTATCAAAATGAAAGAAAAATAAATCGCTAATGTGTCTGATGTGCGTAGAATCATTGTGTGTTCGTATGGACCAGACCCAAGTGTTCATTATTTTTTTAACTTGAATATGTACTTATTGATATAAAATTAATTGTAAATAAAATGGATTTTGACATAGGAAAAATCTATTTTTGTGTAATGGAAGTTCCTCATTGGCAGCTTCTACTTGGGATATTTCTGCTAGTGATTTACAGTACCAGAGAAATTTTACCTTAGAGGTATCGACAGAGTTCTGACTTCTTCCAGAGCGAATATCCTGAGAGATATAGTGTATAAATCAGGGACATGTTAATAACAAGCCATGATTATCCTTCCCCAAATAGAGTTAACCCTGTCCCGAAGTAAAGGTGAGGGTAGGATACGTGGGCAAGAGAGCCGTTACGACTCCCAATATCAATGTGCTACACCTAACACATTTCCTGTTGAACCATTCCACGAGCAGCCATCGCATGACTTGATGTTCCACACTGAAAATTGGGAGGGGATGGAAAAGTAACGGGCAGACTATTATATTTTTCAAATAAGCCATATATTTTGATACATTAAGGGGACCATCCGCTATATCTTGCTTTTTTTTTTCTAATGATTCAAAATACACAATTCCTATGTATGTTTTAGACATATGATACCTTCATGATATAAAAATTTCATGTCATTTGATCAAAAACTTTTTGTTTATTAGCAGAAATCATGATTTTTGAAAAGTTTAGGTACATTTTTCTCCACTAATGTGACACCAACTGTATTGAAAATCATATTATCAAAACTTCTTAATAAATTGAATAATTCTGAGAAAGATTTTCGATTTTGATTTTTCTTTCTTTTTTAAATGAATTTTTTATTAATTTTCTTCGTCTGGATGTAAAATATTCTTGAAAAAAAGAGAAAATGGAAAAAAAATTCTGGTACATAAAATTGTGGGATTTTTATTCATCTTCCAATGATATCTATCTCTCTAAAATCGAACAATGAAAAGTGAGAAAATGTACCTAAGTGTTAAAAAGTATGTTTTTGAGTTATGAACTCCCAAAGATTTGCTATAAATTTTCGCTTCTTTTCTTAAGAAAATCAATATAACATTATTATGATAACCTTACTTTGTACTTCTATTGTTTATTCCTACACAAACGTACCCTAAATGAGGTATTCAAGCCCTAGGTTTACTAATACACTTGGCGTTTTGCCAGCTGTCTCTCACTGTTGCCAGAGTCAGGTTTCCCTCTCATCTTGGTTCTTTTTTGTTACTCTCTGCTTACTTTTTGTTCTTTCTTTGAAATTAGGTAACATTAGCCTTGGTATAAGGTTCATGAGGACGTTGTGAAAATACAATATACATACGAACTTCAAGTAAACAAACACATGCTTTATAACTTGGAAACACTGGCTGTTCTTGTAGATCGTAGTTCACATTCTACCAATACCTTCCATTTCTACCAGACGTACGGGATTTCGGAACATTAGTGCAAAAATCGTTATATATATGCGAAAATAAACACACAAAGACGATCCTGTCAAACTCAGTCATGCAGACGACACAGTCAGGAGGACATTATCATTTAAAGACTGCTTTATTTTCATTATTTGTAAAAATAATTGGCTGAAACTTCTGGATAGCTTGTACAATATGTTTATGCATACATAAAAACCATAAAACGATTTTCTATTTTTTAAAGTTATGTCAAACACCATGGCGTACGGTCCCCTTAATGTCTGGATTCTCTTACTAACCTCGGGATGAGAGTCTCGAGGCAAAACCACTCAAAGACAATGTATCTGACTGGCCGGGAATTTAACCCGGGTCCAGGATGCTTGTATGACAGTGACCGTATCATGTAGCCACGAATGGTACGGTCACTTGTCATACAAGCATCCTGGACCAGGGTTCGATTCCTGGCCGGTCAGATGCTATTGTCCATGATTGGTTTCGCCTCGAAACTCTCATCCCGAGGTCGGTAAGAGACTCCAGACATTAATGCATTAAAATATATGTGGTACTGTAGGAATAGGGAGGAAATATCCACATCAAAGGAACACCATTACTTCCAAAGTCGGTCTATTAGACAACCTAAGAAGGTAAATTCACTTATCATACTGCCTAAGCAAGGCAACAACTGACCTCGAAGTGGCTGTAGCTGGGTTAAGGTGGGAACTATTTCTAGCAGCCAAAATAAAACTAGCCTTTCAACACCCTGGGCATGTGGACACAACATGTCAGAGGCATTGTCAAGTCGATAGGAAGAGAGTGGACAATCCCATGAGGAAGGGTCCACAATCAGTGGGAGAGGTATAAGAATGAAAGGCAATAAATAAGGGAATCTGCCAAAACCTGGTCATTATTGTTAACTTATGAAAAGAGCGGTTTTAGCCGTTAAGATAATGAGAGCCGTAAAAGATGGCCAGGACATTAAGAATTGGAAATTCAAAGGATGTCCTGACAACCAGGCGGGATCCAATCGACCAATTTCAGAGGACAGTGTTCCTCAGATATGGAAGAGGATAGGAATGAGCAGATAACCAGTCTATGGCTACAGCTGAGGCGGCAGAGGGAATGTCCCATAGCCAACACACGTCCATTGCTAGAACTTAAGCTGACAAGACCAGAAGCAGAGACAGAAGGTGACACTTCTTCCAAAATAGACTGACCAGGCAAAGGAGTCAAGACTCCGCAGCAAGAGGTACAAAGCACAGGGTGGGAAGCTGCAGTCACAGAACAGGCAACTACTAAGGCAGCAGAGGAGAACCCCTAGGTGTACCAACTCTTCGCCTGGATAGGATTAGGCCGTGGGGAGAACTGTGCAGACAAGCTTAGCCAACATAGCGGGTGAGGGAAAAACTCAATTGCTAGGGTAAGGTGACTAGACAAGAGGAACTGTAGTTCCAAGAACAGTCAGGTTATAAACTAACCAGGAAGGGGAAGGGACAGAGAAATCACCTAAGGGTGGTCTTAAAGGCAGCAGAGATATTAAGTCTATTGAAGGAAAATTCTCGGCCACATAGTGCCAGGATAGATAGCATACAAGCTATCCTGTCCAAAGATAGCAACGAAGAGTACCTCAGTCACCATGGGACTAGACAGGAATGGGAACAAAGTTCCACAGCAGGTAGATGCATTAGCAGGCACAAGGGGAAGGGAAAAGGGTGTTGACGAAAGACTTTCGACTAGAAGGCCTAAATGCTACATAGAACAGGAATAGTGTTCTAAAGGTTCTGCAGTGATAGGGCACAGAGTAAAAGTCCTCACAACTAGACATAGCCTACCAAGAACTAAGAGGCAAGCCTAAGAATGGATGAGGTGGCACAAGGGGGTCTAGCTGTCAGCATTAGAACAGGTGGTAATGCGTTCCAATTGTAAACAAGAATTAGACACAGGGAACAAGTTCCCAAGACCTGAGCCGCCTCACCAAACATATAGGCTAAGTAGAAAGGGAAAACAGTCACCCTAGGACAACTGTAAAACGCTATCCATCTCCCAGAGGGACCTTCATGAGCGCAGCTCCCCGCTGTAACAAGTCGACAACATGGGAGGATTGACAGCCTCACGAAACCAATGTTAGGTGAAGTAAGGGGATGGTACGCAAGTGTAAAATCACTAGGCATGGCTGCTGGCCACTCTGAAGCTAGCCTAAGCCAATGCATATTAAAAACACACAAGTAACACCATAAAAGAGGGGTTGGGATACCCATAATCATACCACACTGTAAAAGAATAGTGTAAAACACATTCATACAATAAAATGACTAAATAAAGTATTTCTGAGCGATTTGGAAGCATGATGCAATGGCGTCAACTGCATGCTTGCCACAGATAATAAAAGGCATGCAAATCTAATAAAAAATGAGGTGGAGACACGAAATTCTCTCGGGATATTTGCTCTGGAGGTTAGAACACCATAATACTTCAAAGGTTAAATTTTCTGGTATATCTCTCGCAGAAATATCCCAAGTAGAAAGCTGCCTTTGAGGAACTTCCATCAGGATGACAGGGCTTGAGCCCAGAAATTTATTTGTAAATAGATAAGCATGACATTAAGAGAAAAAAAAATGTTACGATTTGTTATTTATCAAAATGAAAGAAAAATAAATCGCTAATGTGTCTGATGTGCGTAGAATCATTGTGTGTTCGTATGGACCAGACCCAAGTGTTCATTATTTTTTCAACTTGAATATGTACTTATTGATATAAAATTAATTGTAAATAAAATGGATTTTGACATAGGAAAAATCTATTTTTGTGTAATGGAAGTTCCTCATTGGCAGCTTCTACTTGGGATATTTCTGCTAGTGATTTACAGTACCAGAGAAATTTTACCTTAGAGGTATCAACAGAGTTCTGACTTCTTCCAGAGCGAATATCCTGAGAGATATAGTGTATAAATCAGGGACATGTTAATAACAAGCCATGATTATCCTTCCCCAAATAGAGTTAACCCTGTCCCGAAGTAAAGGTGAGGGTAGGATACGTGGGCAAGAGAGCCGTTACGACTCCCAATATCAATGTGCTACACCTAACACATTTCCTGTTGAACCATTCCACGAGCAGCCATCGCATGACTTGATGTTCCACACTGAAAATTGGGAGGGGATGGAAAAGTAACGGGCAGACTATCAGGACGACATGGCTATATCACCCAAAAATAGTTTTTCCTTGTGTCATAATCCGTGTTTTGGGCTCGAGTCATGTCGTCAAGATGGAAGTATACCAAAGAATTATCATTCTCAGTTGTGGCCAGAAGAGTTTTAACCCTCTTAACACCATAGATATAAGCATACTTCCTACAGCATTGGTAACTATGGCACCAAACGATGAGAGTAAGAGAGATGTTTGTACAAAAGTAGGAGCCAAGTAAATCAATAGCACAGTCCCACTCACTGTGCAGATCTTTTTCTCCAGTAGATGAAAAGACCGAAGTCTATTAAAGGAGGTTTAAAAATTTTGATACAATACTTTTATATTATATAGATAGCAGGTCCAAAGAAAAGGAAATGCAAAAAGGAACAATAGTCATTTATTGTTTCCAAAAGTACATACATATAGTATTAGTAAAACAACATTATATGCATATATATATATATATATATATATATATATATATATATATATATATATATATATATATATATATATATATATACTGTATATATATATATATATATATATATATATGTCTATATATATATATCTATATATATATATATATATATATATATATATATATATATATATATATATATATATATATATATATATATATTTCAAATAAGCCATATATTTTGATACATTAAGGGGACCATCCGCTATATCTTGCTTTTTTTTTCTAATGATTCAAAATACACAATTCCTATGTATGTTTTAGACATATGATACCTTCATGATATAAAAATTTCATGTCATTTGATCAAAAACTTTTTGTTTATTAGCAGAAATCATGATTTTTGAAAAGTTTAGGTACATTTTTCTCCACTAATGTGACACCAACTGTATTGAAAATCATATTATCAAAACTTCTTAATAAATTGAATAATTCTGAGAAAGATTTTCGATTTTAATTTTTCTTTCTTTTTTAAATGAATTTTTTATTAATTTTCTTCGTCTGGATGTAAAATATTCTTGAAAAAAAGAGAAAATGGAAAAAAAATTCTGGTACATAAAATTGTGGGATTTTTATTCATCTTCCAATGATATCTATCTTTCTAAAATCGAACAATGAAAAGTGAGAAAATGTACCTAAGTGTTAAAAAGTATGTTTTTGAGTTATGAACTCCCAAAGATTTGCTATAAATTTTCGCTTCTTTTCTTAAGAAAATCAATATAACATTATTATGATAACCTTACTTTGTACTTCTATTGTTTATTCCTACACAAACGTACCCTAAATGAGGTATTCAAGCCCTAGGTTTACTAATACACTTGGCGTTTTGCCAGCTGTCTCTCATTGTTGCCAGAGTCAGGTTTCCCTCTCATCTTGGTTCTTTTTTGTTACTCTCTGCTTACTTTTTGTTCTTTCTTTGAAATTAGGTAACATTAGCCTTGGTATAAGGTTCATGAGGACGTTGTGAAAATACAATATACATACGAACTTCAAGTAAACAAACACATGCTTTATAACTTGGAAACACTGGCTGTTCTTGTAGATCGTAGTTCACATTCTACCAATACCTTCCATTTCTACCAGACGTACGGGATTTCGGAACATTAGTGCAAAAATCGTTATATATATGCGAAAATAAACACACAAAGACGATCCTGTCAAACTCAGTCATGCAGACGACACAGTCAGGAGGACATTATCATTTAAAGACTGCTTTATTTTCATTATTTGTAAAAATAATTGGCTGAAACTTCTGGATAGCTTGTACAATATGTTTATGCATACATAAAAACCATAAAACGATTTTCTATTTTTTAAAGTTATGTCAAACACCATGGCGTACGGTCCCCTTAATGTCTGGATTCTCTTACTAACCTCGGGATGAGAGTCTCGAGGCAAAACCACTCAAAGACAATGTATCTGACTGGCCGGGAATTTAACCCGGGTCCAGGATGCTTGTATGACAGTGACCGTATCATGTAGCCACGAATGGTACGATCACTTGTCATACAAGCATCCTGGACCAGGGTTCGATTCCTGGCCGGTCAGATGCTATTGTCCATGATTGGTTTCGCCTCGAAACTCTCATCCCGAGGTCGGTAAGAGACTCCAGACATTAATGCATTAAAATATATGGCTTATTTGAAATAGGATGTAAGGACAGTGAGACAAGCGTCACCAAGATCAACTGATACTTTATTCGAATGTGCACGGAAGTATATTACAAGGTGCGGACGGAAAGGTAGGATGACGTTGGAGCCAAATCAGATTGAAGTGCCCGCCAAAATATATGTGTTTTCTTACACTTACAAATATATGAATTATGGGTTAACAGAAACATGTTATGAAACGATACATATATCAAAATGTAGCTCTGGTAGAGCGGAATATATATACATAGGAAACCACAGTGTGGTGAAGAGAGAATTTAAATAAATAAGTAGTTTGTCGAATTTCTGGACGACGAAGGGATCGGTGTCCTTACAAGTACTCCCCCCCCCCAAGACATCGGGCGGCGTAGAGGGCTGATGATCAATCTTCGTATCTTTTCGGGCGTCGGAGGGTTCCTCTTGTTTTTGAACGGAGGGGCGCGCTGGCGGTCGGTGTAAGGATCTTTTCCTCTTGTCGTCGTTTGATGATTTTTCTTTCGTTGGGCGGCTTGTTTTGAGGCGGAACTCTGGATCTGCCAGGTCCAGCGGAGGGGGTGTCGCTTCCTTCGAGAAACGCTGGTTTCACGCGGTCTATTGAGACCCAGTCCTCTTGGCCATGGACGTCGAGAAGGAAGGCTTTCGTTGTCTTTTTAATTACCCGGTAGGGACCTCGATAAGGTCTAGTCAGTGGTTGTCGATGAGCGTCGACACGGACGAAAACGTACCTGCAGTCATCCAGGCTTTTTGGCTTGAAGTGCTTGGTTCTGTCCTGGTAAGTTTTGAGACACGGCCTGAACTTCCTGGCGATGTCCCTTAGGTGATCCAGCTGCGTGTCGTCGGTTGATGAGGGAAAGAATTCGCCAGGAACTGCGAGCGCTTCCCCGTAAACCTTTTCGGCGGGCGAAGGTTCGCCGTCTGCGCGAGGGGCGGTGCGAAGGCCAAGGAGTACCCAAGGAAGTCGTGATTTCCAGTCCCCGTCGGTGCAGCTCGCCATCAGGGACGCCTTGAGGGTGCGGTGAGTTCTTTCAACCATGCCGTTTGCCGCGGGGTTGTATGCCGTGGTGCTGTGGAGCGTCGTCCCCATCAGGTTCGCCAAAGCGAGCCATATTTCTGAGAGGAAAGCGGGGCCTCTGTCAGTCGTGATGTCGTCAGGAACGCCAAACCTGCTCACCCATCTTGACAGGAGGGCTTCGGCGCATGCTTGAGTCGTAGCTTCGGTCATCGGCGATGCCTCCAACCACCTCGTGGAGCGATCGATGATCGTAAGTAGGTAGGGAGCGGATCCAGAAGGGGGCAATGGTCCCACGACGTCGATGTGTATATGGCCGAAACGTCTTTTTGGCTGGGGAAAATCGCCTACCCCCGATTCGGTGTGACGGCTGACCTAGCTTGACTGGCAGTTGATGCATGACTTCGCCCATTCCCGGGCGTCCTTTTTTATCCCTGGCCAGACAAACTTTTCAGACAGAACGCGAGCGGTGGTGCGTCCTGAGGGGTGTGAAAGTCCATGGATGATATCGAATATTTTCCTTCGGCAGGAGGTTGGTACCCAGGGACGTGGGCGGCCCGTGCTGGTGTCGCAAAGAATAGTTACTCCTGCTGGTCCGAGGGGAATCGCACTTATCTTGAGCGTGGATGGCCCCATCAGGTGATCCTGTGCTTCTCGGTCGGTGCGTTGTTCCGTTGCGAGCTTGGCGTAGTCGATTCCCAGGTGGATCGCGTCAATTTCAATCCTTGAAAGGGCGTCCGCGACTGGGTTTTTCTTTCCTGGGACGTAACGTATGGTGCACCCGAATTCGGCGATTGATGCGAGATGACGTTGTTGTCGGGAGGACCATGCGTCCGTCGATTTCGTGAAGGCGTGTACGAGGGGTTGATGGTCCGTCGCGATTGTGAAGGGGGTACCCTCCAAGATGTGCCTGAAGTGGCGGACGGCGAGGTAGACGGCGAGGAGTTCCCTATCGAAGGTGCTGTATCTTGTTTCGGCGGGTTTCAATTTCTTGCTGAAGAATGCCAGCGGTCGAGAAGAACCATCGACGAGTTGCTCAAGCACAGCCCCACAGGCGACGTTGCTGGTGTCGGTCGTTAGTCGCAGGGGCGCGTTGTCGTCGAAATGAGCCAGGGTGGTGGCATTCGCAAGGGCATCCTTCGTCCAAGCGAATGCCTGTTGCTGGGGCAAGCCCCACTCGAGTTTTTTTGCTTTTCCTTTCAGGACGTCGTCGAGGGGTGACAGGGTTTGTGCGATGTTGGGGATGAAGCGCCTGTAGTAATTGACCATTCCCAAGAACTCCTGAAGTTGGCGAATGGTCGTAGGCGTTGGGAACTTCCTGATGGCGTCGACCTTGGTTGTCATGGGTTTTACCCCGCGCGAGGATACGCAGTGACTAAGGAAATCCACTCCCTCCGCACCGAACGTGCATTTGTCGAAGCGTACGACTAGGCCGTTCTCCTGTACGCGCCTTAGGACGGTGCGGACGTGTCCCCGGTGTTCCTCCTTGGTTTTCGAGAATATCAGGATGTCGTCGACGTAGCAGACGCAGAAAGGTAGGTCACCCAGAAGGCTATCCATTAGTCGTTGGAAGATTGCCCCGGCGTTGCGTAGACCGAAGGTTGAGTATGCGAAGGTGTAGGATCCGAACGGCGTTACAATGGCAGTTTTCGGGATATCTTCCGGGAATACGGGGAC
>NC_090737.1:145658656-145661156 GCF_036898095.1 Palaemon carinicauda | reverse complement strand
TAAAAATCCTTGGAGCTATACTGAGCCCGAAGGGCATAGCTTTGAATACATAGGCCTTTCTTTCCAGTTTGAAATTAAGGTAGGGGGAGAACCACCGACCTATCGGAAGATACCAATAGGCGTCTATAAGATCTATGGAGACGGTGTAGGCTCCCTGGGGTAGTAGTGTTCGTATTTGCCAGATACTCACCATCTAGAACTTCTCGTTCAGAATAAATTTGTTTAGTGGGGACAAGTCTAGAATAGTTTGAACAGTGTTCAAATACTTCTTGGGCAAGCAGAATAGCTGCCCTTTAAAGTTTATGGATTTTGTGCAATGGATGACTCCCTTCCAGAGAAGATCCTGAACATAATCCTCCAAAAAGGGGGTTGTAGGTTGAAAGAACCTCTTGAACAGGGTTGGTTTCTGTCTCCATTTCCAGCCTAGCCCTTTTGAGACTATGCTGTGAGCCCAGGGATTGAACTCCCATTGATCCCTGAACAGGTGAATTTGTTCCCCTACCGGAAGCTTCTCATTGTTGTGAATGACCTGCATCTTTAGTTGTCTTGCCTCTACTTTCTCAGCCTCTAGTTTGACCTCCTCTTCCAGACCTTCCTCTGTTACCGAAGCCTTTCTTATGAGCTTTGGCAGGGTAGAACGTGGAGTTAGCTCTCTCGTACATGGGATTAAAGGCTGGAGACTGTGAAACATACTGCTGGAGAACTGTGTACACAGTTTGAGGGATGGCAGCAACTGAGGTTATTGCGACAGAAAAGGATTTCCTTTTCTTAAAGTGTCTAATGGGCTTCTTGCCCATGGGATGAGGTCCTTCATTGAGGGTAAATTTCTGTTTAGAGGCAATACCCCACTTGTCAATAAGGCTCTTATTCTCCTGAGCCACTTTGGCCATGACTACTTTCACCAATTTTTCAGAGAAGAGATCCTTCCCCCAGATATTGGAGTTGATCAGTGTTCTAGGTTCTTGTCTGATCGTAGCAGTGGCTAGGACGTGTTCTCCACATGTCCTCCTGGTTAGGAAGAAAGCCCGTAGATCCCTATGAAACATGATTAGGTAAGTCTTCGCCAAGACAGGGAAGAGATCAGATTTTGAATAGTTTCCAGTGAGCATCTCTGGATAAGATTGGAAGGATATAGAGCCAGAAAGTCTCTCTTTAGCTTCCATTTCTTCCTTTAAAAGGTATTCAGGAATCCAAGGCAGTTTCTCATTAAACTGTTTGCCTCCGATGTCCTTATCTAGTTTTCCAACAGTGAAGGTATATTGGACGTCCTGCCAGTTGTTCAAATCATAAGGAAGGGCTAGAGAGACAGGTTTACATTCCTCTAGCACTGGGAATAGCCTGTTCTCCACAATTGCTTTTGTTACGGCTTCTAAGCTTCTAGAGGCAAAGGAGAAGACTATCCTTGGGGGCCACAAAGGTGATCTGTTTCCTGCTAAAGAGAGAAGGTTGGGTATTAGTGAATTCAGCCATATTTAGCTCCCCAACCAGAAGGGATTGAGGCTTGCTTTGGTCTAGAATTATTGCTTCTTTAGGGATCATATCATCCGTAATGGACGCTTCCAAGTTAAGCCTTACATAGCAGTAAGGATAACTATCGATCGATGGAAAGAATTCCAAGTCCGAAACTGGCTTTGAACCCAAACCATCCCGGATATGGAGGAACCCTTCTGTTAAGGCCATATTCTCAGCATAGTACTAAAGGTTCTTAACTGTGCATTCAGGTAGAATCGAAGCTGGCGGAGCCTTAGAAACAGGTGCCTTTTTTAAAGCTTCTGGGAGCTGTACTCACCTGATGTACATCCAATGACTCTCCTGAGGCTTCCGTGGTCAGCAGGATCCTCTCCCTCGCTGACAACACAGAAGAAGTAGTCGACATGTTGTCGGCGTCCAGGCTCATGGCTTGCAGAGCAATTTATGAGGCAAAATATAATGATTGTGTGGTAGGAATATGAAGGAAAGGATTATATCAAAGGGACACCAGAACCTCCAGAGTAGGTCTATCGGAACAGCCTTAGAAGGCGAGTCCACTCATCATATTGCCTAGACCAGCAACAGCTGCCCCTAAGGCAGCAGCAGCTGGGAAGTGGCAAATATTTCTAGTAGCCAGTAAAAGACTGACTTTTCAATACCTCAGGCATGTTGACACAAGGCAGCAGACGCATTGTAAAGTCAACAGGGGAAGAGTGAACAGTCCCATAGGGAAGGATCCACACTCAGAGGAAGTACAGGAAAGAAAAGAAGCTAATAAGTGAACCTGCCAAGACATAATCGTTACCATTAAATTATGAAAAGTGGGGGTGCAGTCCGTAAGATAGTAAGAGCTGTACAAGATGACCAGAATGCTAAGAATTATAAATTCAAAGGATAAAACATTCTTACAGTAAAATTACTCAATAACTAAGCGTTTCTGAGCGAATTTCGACATGTTTAATGGCCCTGACCGCAAGGCGGGCTCCAAACAGTAAAAGCATGCAAATCGAAATAAACATGGGGTGGAGAC
>NC_090737.1:145596156-145651156 GCF_036898095.1 Palaemon carinicauda | reverse complement strand
TTTAGTAGGTGATATTACATACGCTATGCTTTTCGTCCATGGGCCTCCGCTTACGTGTAGCCTCTGCTTGGGTGTAAAGAATGAGACAAATTAAGTGTTCCGAAAATCTTAGGATGACACTACTTTATAGACCTCTCAATTCCCCCTTTACATAGTGGATAAGTGTCTTTTATATTGTCAATATTGTGAAGAATGGCTCTTACTTTGATGTCATTTAATCTCTAAATCATTGGTGCTTGAAAGATTTTGTGACTGGTATCAGACTAGTCTGTTACCTAAACTTGTTATAAATTTCTTTATAATGTCCTTTTTTGAAAACATCATGATGCCTATTTATTACATTGTATTAATTTATACTTTAATTTGCAGTTATTTCTAATGCTTTAGAATGAAATATTTCAACAGAGTGCTAGGCTTGTTGATTATAGTCTCTATAATCAACAAGCCTAGCACTTTATTCTGCAGGATAATTTTCTCCCTTTGTCTTCCATCAGAGTCCTAAAATTTATTTTAAGGTTGAGTTTCCCTTAATTTTTCCAAATACCTTTTATGAAAATGGATGCAGCATTTTAGCAGAAAATGGATTAATTTGTCCAGTAAGAACCATTCAGTATTTTTTAGACGAAATTTCAGTTATTACAGGTAGCATCCCTATTTTATTTTGTGAAATTAATGTCCCTAATCATCCTGTGACCACAAGATCAATACCATTCATTATTTGTAGTTTGGTCATAGTAACATAACTCTTGCTTTTGGAAGATCCACTAACATTATGTTGTTGAATGATTAGCCTTTTCATGATGCAAGCAGAATATCTTTGTGAGGCTTTGAAATGTTTCAAAAATGTGTGATGAACGCAACATTTTTTGCAAAATATATAAATATTTTCTTAAAGTGAAAATTTAAAATATAATAAGTGTGTTTGAAAACTTTATTGTAAATGAAGTATATAAATATTTGATGTTCCATGGTGATGCAATGGTTTTGTTATAAATGTCATTGGTGAAAACCTGTGACTGATTACAATGAGGTAAAAGGTTACAAAGTGCGATTTTGATATTTTTCAACCTACTTACATCGTTGTTTCATACTGTACCTTACTAAGGAATAAAGATAAAAAATTTAATTCCAATAAAAACCTGAATAGATTTCCTGTATAAATCATGAATAGAATATGTATGAATTGTTAGAAAACAAAATGAGCTGTTGTCATTAAATTACAAAGAATTTTTGGGGAAGCTCTTAAGTAAATGTACGGTAAAGATTTTTGTACTATAATACCTCGACATACAAGTATAATTTGTTCTAAGACTGAACTACTATGTCAAATGCCCTGTATCTTAAGTCAGTTTCCCTATATTAAATAACTGACAAAAATTTAATCCGCTCTTGCCCTCTTAAAAACACCTAAATCCATAATAAAAACAATGGAAAAACATTGTTATTAATTGCTATACTGTACAGTTAAACATACTTTACATACACTCACAAAATTATATAAATGATTACTGTGGTCTGTAATAAAATGCGGTTTTATTATAGAGCTCTTACCTTCTAGACAGAGGATACCAGCTAATGATGGTGTGTGCAGAGGAGGAGAGAGGGAGGAAGGGAAGTTGAGAGAAGTGGATGGTACCGGCTATTTGCTGTTTCTTACACAACGTAACACTTTAACTTACAATTAACTTAACTGAACTTACCTTAAGTTTTTAAAACTTTTTATTATTATTTACTCTTTATACTTTTTCTATTTGTATTTCTTTATTGAGGATTGTACCTATCGCCAACTCACGTGGATAATTTCATGCTTCACGTCTATCGTCATCATGCATTTTTATTCATATTGCCAACGGTTTCATTCCCTTTCTTAGGACCCATCACTTATTATTAAGAATGTTTACAAATATGCAGTTAAAATCACTTAAATAATGCAAAGACAACCATGGAGATGTGTACTAAAGTTGATGATCACGTGAAATGAACGAGTGATGCGTTCATAGATTACTCCCAAGCGCTCAGCCACCTAGTGTTAGAATCTGTACGCATGCTAGTATCTCAAGTTTGTGCTCGTATGTCAATGCAAAAATTTGCTCATCGGCTTGCTCGTATCTTGGAATGCACATATGCTGGAGCACTTATATGTTAAGGTATTACTATATTGGAATAATTCCATATACCATGAGAAAGTACAAAGAATGGCATTTCAAATTGCATATAAAATATGGACATTCCAATTATTTACACACAGAAGAACATGCATACAGGAAATTATGTGTGCCTAAACTCAGGCTGAACCCTGGGATTCAACAGTTATGTATATATATATATATATATATATATATATATATATATATATATATATATATATATATATATATATATATATGTATGTATGTATGTATATATATGTATATGTATATATATATATATATATATATATATATATATATATATATATATATGTATATATATTAATATATATATATATATATATATATATATATATGTATATATATGTATATATATATATATATATATATATATATATATATATATATATGTATATATATATGCTAAAATTATTACTAATTAGTCCATAATAAATATAGTAGTACCATCCCTTTATGGTAGAGTAGGGACTAGAAATTTTGGAAAGAGCTCTTACAGATGTCATTGGTGAAGAAATTAATTTCATGAAAGGATAACAAGTTCTCTTTTTGGTATGTCAGACAGTCTATCTTTTTTTCTTTCCCCCAAACTTATTTCTTTTTTATCCTTTTTTATCTTTATCACTATCCCCCCTCCCAAAAACAAATATGAGTGAAATTGGTGTTACTAGCACTCCTGGACGAGACACTGCTGACGACCCCTGCTAATTTAATTAGGAAAAATTATGTTGATGACCTAAGAACTAGGAAAGACCATTCTATTGATATTCCAAAATTGAGGGATTTGGGTAGCACAAGGAAACTTCGAATCCTTCATATTACCCAAATTTCAAAAGACACAAACTATGATGATACAGGTAGTCGTCGGCTTACGAAACATGCGACTTACGACTGTTCGACTTTACGACTTTTTTTTCAGATTGATGACTTCTCAAGTCTATCGGAAATAGTACACTAATAGGACAAATATTTCCTTGGAAATAATCTATTTTCTTGTATAGAAATAAACGGATTTATCTTAGTAAATTACTATTTTCTTTTATTGATAATGTTCAGTATCCCTTTTCAGTAAAAAGTACATTAAGGAAAATTTTGATATCTGGTGACTTCATATTTCAGGTGGAAAGCGACCGGGTAATACACTGACATCCTCCCAGTAGGCTTACGATTAGTAGTAGTATTTCCATCATCGAAATATCAAGTAACCTTACAAACGGATTTTGACATAGGAAAAATCTATTTGTGGGTGAGATAGCCATGTCGTCCTGTTGGAAGATCCTCAAAGACAGCTTTCTACTTGGGATAATTCTGCGAGTGATATACCAGAGAATTTTACCTAAGAAGTATAACAGAGTTCTATCCCCCGGAGTGAATATCCTGAAAGATATGGTGTATACAACAAGGATGTGTTTAAAACAAGCAACGGCCATCCTTCCCCAAATAGAATACCTTTTTTCGAAGGATATGGGATTGGATTGGATACGTGGGTGAGAGAGCCGTTGCAACTTCTGATACCAGTGCGCTACTACAAACACGATCGCTGGTTCACCATCCCAGTAGCAGCCAGTGCATGACACATGACCTCACTTTGAAAATTGGAAGGGGATGAAAAGTAACGGGCGGGTTTATCAGGACGACATGGCTATCTCACCCAAAAATAGATTTTTCCTATGCCAAAGCCGTTTTTTGGACTCAAGCCATGTCGTGCTAATGGAAGTATGCCAGAGAATTAATATTCTCAGTTGTGGTCAGATGGAGGTTTTATCATATTTGGGTTCCTCGAGTTCTCACGATTCATATAGAGTCAAGGTCCGAGGATAAATAGTGTGACAGAAAAAAAGTCGTGTCTGTGAAGAATTTTCAGTAATTTTGTATAGAATTACATGGAGTGATTTCGCACAAGAAATATATGATTTCCTATAGCAAATAACGTGATTTAACCGATTTTGATGTTCATTTCAATCGCAAACAAACAGATCAACCAATTCGGTTAGCTATAAGTTGACGAATTGGTTGATGTTATTACGGATGAAATGAATGTGAAAACCAGTTAAATCACGATATCTACTATAGGAAATCATATATTTCCTGTGCGAAATCACACAATGAAATACAATACAAATGAACCATATAAATATTAACACTGTTGACATATATATTGAGTTAAAATATTTAAACAACAGATGTAGGGGACGATAACATTAGCAACGTTACCAATGGTTGACAGAATTACCAACGTTGACGAATGGTACACAGTGTTACCAACGGCACGATGACATTACTAGAGATAGAAATAATAAATCTGTCCATACGTAAACTAAATAATTATTCCATATAACTATTACACAATAAATAAAGAGTACCAAAAGGCCACAGAACCTAACAAACCCACCTAACCTTGCCTAAAAGTACCCCGGTCACAAAACACATATAATAAGAATTGGGGAATGACTTACCTTGATACACAGTACTACCAACGGTGACGAATGGTACACAGAACTACCAACGACACGATGTCATTACTAGTGGTAGAACTACTAAATATTTCCACAGGTATATTAAATAATTTTTCCATATAAGTGTTACGCAATATATAAAAAGTACAGAAAGGCCACAGAACCTAACAAACCCACCTAACCTTGCCTAGAAGTACCCCGGTCACAAAACACGAATAATGACTATTGAGGAATGACTTACTTTTATGAAGAAAACGACGAAACTTGTTGGACACGGAAGGAAGAGACTGACGGATTAACTTTAACGGTATAACCACAACGGCGATTCTTCTTAGTTTTACGAATGATGGTTTCAGTAGAGCAATAAAACCCGTGAATGTCTGCCCTATAAGATAAAAGAGAACGACACTTGGGGCAGTTTAAACGCTGAGGAATAACGTTGTGAGATTTAAGAAAATGATCAACATTACCTGAAGCATCAAAAAAATCACCATGGAATTGAGCCACTGCTTTTAGGTACGGAATACTGCAGCCGGTACAAGTTTCTATAATATGCTCCATCGCAAAATACGAAAAAAGAAACCGCTCTAGTAATGAAGAACGTCTCACCAGGTCAAAGGTTACAACGGGAAAGGCATTGGAACAAAGGGTATGAAAAGAGCGGTCAAGGGGATAAAGGAAGGGGGGGGGTAGGGAGATATCTGCATAGGCCTAGAGTGGTGATTGGTTAAGGGAAAAACAAAGAACACAAGGGGGTAAACATGAATGAACTAAATACGGAAACTAGACCAAAGAAAAGATTTATAAGACACAGAGGAGAGAAAAGGAACTAACCAACAAAAATAAATAAAAACAATATAGGAAGATAAAATGGAATGAACGGTAAATAATATTGAATGGCAATATAAAATGAGGTGATCATACCGAGAATTAACTGGATAAAAAAACTAGTCCAGAGTAAGAATTTATGTGCAACCGGGAAGAGATAAAGAAATAACCAAACAAATAAACCCAATATAGGAAGGAAAAATGGCATGAATGATAAATAATATTGAATGGGAATATAAAATGAGAAAATAACACGGTAATAAAAAGAGTAATTGGGGAGAGGAGACTCCTGCGAAGGGCGGTGATATATGCGCAGGACGGAAACTGGTGCGAACGAACGTACGTACAAATGGGAAAGGAAATAACCAAACAAATAAACCCAATATAGGAAGGGAAAATGGAATGTATGATAAATAATAGTGAATGGGAATATACAATGAGAAAATAATACGGTAAAAAAAGAGTAATTAGGGAGAGAAACTTCTGCGCAGGGGGGTTATATATGCGCAGGTCGGAAACTGGTGCGAACGAACGTACGAACAAATGGGTGCTAATGTTAGCATGGAATGCTAACATTTGATCTACATCAGGTATGGAATGCTAACATTTAATATACATCAGGCGTTGGCAGCACTGGTTACTGTATTACTACAAGAAATAACCTTTGAAACGGCTCCTCCCAAATATATCCAGTTATACTGATTTGTATTTTCCTACGGTTATAATAAATACAAGAAGGAAATGTATAGAGGAGAAAAGGACTGATTTACGGTTATATATAGGTTCCCCAGTATGTTTTCCCCACCCAAAACCCCGGGTTCCCAAAGGGGGTCCCCCATTATCGGAGGATATAGATGTATATATATTTCTGTAACTATTCATTTGCGACGGGAACGAGTGTTATTTTCGAAGGGAGCATAATTTTTCCTATAAGAAAAAGTAGTTGGAATACTAGGATACACTGCCATGTAATACACTACAATGAAACCGAATTTTCTTCACTCTTCTTCTTTCAATCATATTTTTAACTCTCTTCTACTAATACTATAGCTACCCCTTAAACGTTCTCTCCTACATTTCGTTTTCTTTAACCAAACATAGGGAGGACTATTCTAAACTAAAGCTTGTTGACAGTGGCGACGCCATGCTCGTGACGTCACAGCGTTGATACGTACAACAGAGGGCCTTAGTGTAACCCCGACGTATGTTGGTTCTTTCCTTAATCTACATGGGTCGAGATTAAATTCCTAAACTTAATTTTTATATAAATTTCAATACTGCTGAATTAATGCATCTTATATTTCTCAATACCAATTAAGGTTTGTTAATTTTAAGATGTATGCCCATCGCACCAGTCCATTGCTAATTAATCATTTAAACTATTAATTTCTAGCAAGCCAGAATAGGTAGGATTGTTGTATATATAAACTCCCTTAGAGCAGCAAGATTTCTCTAAAGTATTTAGTACAAAATCCTGCCTCCTCTGCACTCCTTGCAACAATACATTGCCTTGTCCTGAAGTCCCGATATGGCACCCCCAATGGATTACCGTGCGCATCATGACCGTCACTTGTTTGGCAAGGTGAAGCCAGGTGATCTGGTCGACCTTAGTGTCGGCCCCATTAGTTCAGAAGCCGGCCTGGACGACTGACCTGCCTGGTCAGTGAACCCGTGCACCTCTGGCTCACCCCCTCCCCCAAAACGTGACTCACCAAGGAGTTCTGTGGCTGCCAGCTGGAGACAGTGAAGGAGTGGAACCTGGAAACCTATTGCCACAAACGAGGATTCTTGGGATGGGCCAGTAAAGAGTGCAACTAGGTCAACAGCCATCACGGGCATAGGACTAATCTCAAAGGAGTGCAGGTACTACAACAATGGCCATTTAGTTTTCCCCCATATTTTCTTAGCTTAGACTAATTTTAACTCTCTTAGAATAACTGGCTTTTACACTATTCGGACTGTGTGCGGTGGGATTGTGTGTATATATTTTTCTTGGATATTAATTTCTGGTTTGAGACTAGCACAGTCTCTGGGTCACGTGGGCCATGTGCCCGACCCCATTTTGATTTTTGATTATTGCAGACCACGTGTCTAACCCATCATTTTTATCATTTTGAATTGCTTTTAATTTGCATTCCTTTTATTATTCCATCTTTGTGTTGTTAAGATGTCCGTTTTCTTTTAATGTAAATTTGTGAATAAATCAATATTAGGTTAATTAAACCTCTTTCGTAATTTTGCTCCCTCATTTATTTTATTGTGTGAATTGAATATTTGATCGCGGGACAAAATACCCAATATTTAAAGTAAACCTAAGTAAGTCTATAGGTGGTAACAGCGAGGAACTTTGCATTAATATATTTGCTTCGAAGGTAAAGATCCTTATCTTTAAACTTTTAAACTACTTTACATCATTACTCCCATTTTTTATTTTGTCTAATTACATTAACGTAAAATACCTGTCCAGCATCTCGCTAGGGTAGCTGGGACGGAGTTGGAACAGAGCCTGAGAGTGAGATGACTATAGACCTGACAAAGCTAGAGTAGGCCATAAATTACTTATATTCTACGTGTGGAGTTCTCCGGCCTCTGGACTGTAAATTTCCCCCTTTTGTATTTAAGAGTGATGGTTAGTGAATTGTGACAGTAAAGTATTAATTGTCACAATTGAGTTGATTGTAAATCACATAGGAGCAAAGAAATGTAATTGCACAGTCCTTCTCACTGTGAATAAAATTTTTGTCCCCCAGTAATCTATCAAACCAAAGTCTGTAAAATAAGGCTTAAAATGGAGGTATATTGCTTTTATTGTGAACAGTAGGTCCATATAAAGAAAACGCAACAAGAGCTATAATCTTTCATTAATTCCAAAAATTCATAAATGTTCAATAATCGGCACAACTATATGCACATTAAATATATATATAGAGAGAGAAGTAATATAACAGCACATAAACTCGTTTTAGAAATTTATGCATATCAAATTTTATTGAGCATTACTATACAATGCTGCCAATATAAAAGGTCATTGTTATTTTTCAAATGCTAGATTGACTGCTAAAGATTTTTTTTCAGTTTTAATTATGAATGCAACATTTTGTAATACATAAGGATGCATTACTCTAAGATACTCCACAAATTATTCAGATTCAAGGGGATGGGTCATTTCAAAATTTACACCCTTAGCCACCTGGCCTTTATTCATCATTTATTTTACATTCCCTTTTCTTGAGCTTTGCCGTCTCACTGTCCGTGATCGTCGCCAAAAATGGCGAGCATTAACATTTGGACTTGTGATGTTTGGCCTGCATTACACTTACTGGATATCAGCTCACTCACCTGGAATTACAATGTTTATTATTGATTAAGAATATTCATATCCAAGCATCTTCGCCGACTTGTCTTCTAGGTAGATGGGATATAATCAGAAAATTCTTCTTACAATACGTTTAATTTCTCTCAGGCTTACATCTCTGATTTTCTCTAACAACTTGTAGGTTTCAAGTGAGAATATGTAAACAAAACTCGTGCACAACACTACAAAAATAACAAATGAGCATCAATCAATAAAAGATTGAATCCCACTGCAATACAAAAGTAAAAAGAATCACATCCTAACTTTCAGATAACTAACAAATGATTAAATCCTTCATAACATACGCTACTACACTTATTCTGTATGGCTAAACATGTTCTATCAATGCATTACTGTGCAACATTACTCTTAATACCTATAGCGCAGATAGTATTACAGCACAAAATACATAACAGAACTAAGGTTTCAAACATATACAGTAGAATCTTTGTTACATCCCTAACTCAATCTTTATCGCTTGATAATTATCAAGGCCGCATGATCAAATTGGGGATACTTATTACATTATATTTTTTAGTCCTCCGTATACAGTACTCTGTAGAAAAATTTAACCATTTGCTTTAAAATTAACCAAGATATTTTTGTTAACTGGAGAAATGATAAAGGAATGAGATATATAATGTATAAAATCTGAGTGACACCACTTATTTATGGAAGCATGCTTCACAATGCAAGTTTATTCATTTTTAGTTTTGATGGACATTGTAAAAACGAAGATTGAGGGAAATGAAATACCGTGCTCTAAATGCCTTATTTCTGTATGCAGCTAATGAATATCTTGTCTTGGCTTCACACAAATATAGAATAGTTCCAGGTTGGAATGGTCAAGTTTAGGTGTTCCATATGAAGCTGCCACTCGGGAGAGATTTCTTTTCGGGAGGGACAGTGAGAAGCTAAGAACCAAAATTGACGGCATAAAACGACCACCGGAGCCGAAGGCCATTCATTTTGCAAATAATGAGAATGCTTAATAAATAGTAAATGATTAAATAATGAAAGAAAGGCATAAAAATGTTAAAGAATTAAAAAAGGAACACAAATGTTAAAGAATAAATGCCTAAAGAATGAAAGAAACGAGAACAAATGTTAAAGAAAAAGACCTAACTCGACATATCAGAGGAAAGAGGAAGGAGCTCAGAAAATAAAATCTAAAGACTGGGAGAAAATATTCAGGAATCGAAGGGTGTCGCCCCTCAGCTGGGTGATTTAGTGATTAAAAGGACAATCAAACATTTATTTTCAAGATATTTTAATATCAGCGGTGTTATTATTATTATTATTATTATTATTATTATTATTATTATTATTATTATTATTATTATTACTTGCTTGGCTACAACCTTAGTTGGAAAAGCAGGATGCTACAAGCCCAGGGGCCCCAACGGGAAAAATAGCCCAGTGAAGAAAGGAAACAAGGAAAAAATAAAATATTTCAGGAACAGTAACAACGTTAAAATAAATCGTTCCTATATAAACTATAAAGACTTCAACAAAAGAAGAGGAAGAGAAATTTAGATAGAATGGTGTGCCTGAGTATACCTTCAAGCAAGAGAATTCTAACCTAAGAAAGTGGAAGGCCATGGTACAGATGCTATGGCATTACCCAAGACTAGAGAACAATGGTTTGATTTTGGAGTGTCCTCCGAGAGGATGTGCTTACCATTGCTAAAGAGTATCTTCTACCCTTACCAAGAGGAAAGTAGTCTCTGAACAATTATAGTGTAGTAATCCCTTGGGTGAAGAAGAATTGTTTGGTAATCTCAGTGCTGTCAATTGTATGAGGACAGGGGAGAATCTGTAATGAATATGCTAGACTATTTGGTGTATGTGCAGGCAATGGGAAAGTGAACCGTAACCAGAGAATGGGATCCAATGTAGTACTGTCTGGCCAGTCATAGGACCCCATAACTCTTTAGCGTTAGTATCTCAATGGGTGCGGGTGCTCTGGCCAACCTACTCCCAACTATTGTTTATCTACTACCTTGATAGGCTGTGGAGCTGGTATGGATAGCTATTGCTCGAAAACTCCAAAACAGAGCCTCTCTGGAGAGTAATGTGTTTGCTCGCTCGTTAAGCGGCCATCTATCCACCTGGAGTTATTCCCCTGGTCCAAAGGCCCACATCCAGCCGCACACAGCTGTACTAACTCGGCCACTTGATCACTTGGACAAAAGGGCGCTGTAAATAAGGACTTTATCATACAGAGCTAATCCTATTTGAGTCAATATTACAAGAACGTTGTGCATGAAATTGATAAGTCAGTTTGATCTCCAAGCTGTGTAATTTCTCAAGATAAAGCTACTAGCATATATATAATCATTGATAACTTAGTCAGGGTATTACCGTATTACCATGGAGAATAATTTTCTGCTTTTGCCTTCTACACATGCATTTTCCCATGCAAATTAGAGGGAAATACATTTTGGGAAAATAAGTATATCATAGTTTCATGGCCAAATTTCGGAAAATGACGTCATTCCGTGATTAAATAGCTTGTTTTTTATTTGATTTGTCAATAAAACAAATTTCTGAAAGCTTTGGCCAGAATGTAATAACGTCTTCATTTACCTCAATATAACTTCTTTTCCATACGAAATACTAAATTCTGGTTGTATTAGAGGTGCTATGTAGCATCAGTGTTTAGTGTATTCATCATTGAATTATCTATGATGCAAAGCTGATACTTAAATTTCGTTACTTATCAAACTTCCAACAACAGCAGATACCTTATTCTACTGCAGCTATCTTTACAAATCAACTAATAATGAATACGGTTAGAAATATTTGCTACAACATTAACCGTTATCAAATAACAGTTAAGCAATAATACAATGACATACAGACTGTATCAAGAATCACCATTTAACCCTTCTCCACAACCCCTAAATCAGAATTGACTTCCTTTCTTATTTCTTCAGTGCAAGACTGGCCATGGCAGGGGTTGGTTAAGAGGAAACTCTCTCCTGATCCTTCCATGGAAAGTCTCTACTTGGCCCCTCCTACGAAAAAGTAGTAATTGAAAAATAATTATATTGTAAGGACATCGCTCCCTCCGTCGTCCAGCATTCTCATCGAATTCTCCATTTCATTTAAATTCTTTTTTCGCCACACTGTGGTTCACTGTATATATTTATTCCGCTCCCTCAGAGCTACAATTTTATGTATTTATCATTTCGCTACCTATTTCTATTGACTTGTATTTCAAGCATTTGTACGTGTGAAAAAAACACACATATTGTGGCAGTTAGTTCCAGCCAGATTGGCACCTGCGCGTATGCTACTTTTCCGTCCGCACCTTGTATTATATTCTCGCACATGTTTGAATAAACCGTCAGTTGTTGTTGGTGATAGCTCGTCTCACTGTCCTTACAATATATATATATATATATATATATATATATATATATATATATATATATATATATATATATATATATATATATACTGTATATATATATATATATATATATATATATATATATACTGTATATATATATATATATATATATATTATTATTATTATTATTATTATTACTTACTAAGCTACAACCCTAGTTGGAAAAGCAGTATGCTATAAGCCCAGGGGCTCCAACAGGGAAAATAGCTCAGTGCGGAAAGGAAAAAAGGAAAATAAAATATTCTAAGAAGAGTAACAACAATAAATATCTCCTATATAAACTATAAAAACTTCAACAAAACAAGAGGAAGAGAAACAAGATAGGAGAGTGTGCTCGAGTGCACCCTCAAGCAAGAGAACTCCAACCCAAGACAGCGAAAGGCCACGGCACAGAGGCCATGGCACTACCCAAGACTAGAGAACAGTGGTTTGATTTTGGAGTGTCCTTCTCCTAGAAGAGCTGCTTACCATAGCTAAAGAGTCTCTTCTACCCTTACCAAGAGGAAAGTGGCACTGAACAATTACAGTGCAGTAACCCCTTGGGTGATGAAGAATTGTTTGGTAATCTGTGTTGTCAGGTGTATGAGGATAGAGGAGAATATGTAAAGAATATGCCAGACTATTCAGTGTGTATGTAGGCAAAGGGAAAATGAACCGTAACCAGAGAGGAGGATCCAATGTAGTACTGTCTGGCCAGTCAAAAGACCCCATAACTCTCTAGCGGTAGTATCTCAACGGGTGGCTGGTGCCCTGGCCAACCTACTACCTATAATATATATATATATATATATATATATATATATATATTTGCTTGTGTGTGTTTTGTATTCTTAATAGATAATTGAGACATCAAATGACAATACAGAATTGAAATATGGCAACTCGATTTCAAATAATTGTATGCTTTTGCTAACAAAGACGGCCCTTTCCTGCCTGATTCGCTGAGGTTGGAGAAGGCTCCGCCCATTTCGTAGAAGTAGTAAGAAGAGCACCTCTATAACTGTTTTGTCATGGGAACAATAGAGACATTTGATGAACGATTTCAATTGAGTGGAGGCGATCTTTTTATTCTAACTGTATATCTAGACCTGGATATGTACATCAAAGGTCAACAGATCCCTTGTGTAAGTGAAGCTAGATTTTTAGGATTAATATTTGATTGCAGCCTGACATGGATTTCTCACTTGAAAGCCTCAGAAGTAAAATGTCTTGACTTAAATATTTTAAAAGTTTTGTCCCATGCATCATGGGGGCAGACTGCAAAATTCATTTAAAGTTATAAAAGGCTTAATTTTTTTTTTCAAAAATTAGCGATGGGTGTGAAATATACTCTTCAGTCAACCCAGACCAATTACAGATTTTAGACTATATACCACACATTGGTATCAGATTAGCCATAAGAGCCTTTAGAACCTCGCCTGTCCCAAGTCTCCTGGTTAATGTTGGAAAATTACCTTTAGACCTTTACTGAAAGTCTTCTATCATTCGGTATTGGTTTAGGTTGCAAAGACTTCCTAATTCTCTAGCCTAAGTCATTTAAGATATTTTGAGTTGCACCCAAAATCTCCTCACCCTCATGATTTTCAGTTAAAAACATGTTTTTTTTTTTTATTATTATCTATTATCATTATAACTAGCCAGGCTACAACCCTAGAGAAAAGCAAGATGTTATAAGCCCAAGACGTCCAACAGGGAATAATAGCCCAGCGAGGAAAGGAAACAAGGAAATAAACATACGATATAGGAAGTAATGAAAAATTAAAATAAAATATTTGAAAAAACATTAACAACATTAAAACAGATGATTCATGTATAAGTATAAAAACACTTATGTCAGTATGTTCAACATAAAAACATTTGCTGCAACTTTAAACTTTTGAAGTTCTCTCTCTCTCTCTCTCTCTCTCTCTGGATTTGGTAAACAACAAAAAATAAATAAAAATAAAACCAAAAATTAATCCTCCACATCAGTTGCTACTAAGAAGGTATCCCATCCTCTGTAGTGATTTTATACTTGGTATTAAGAATTTGATTTATAATAATTGCCAACAGCATTGGGATAGATTAAATTGAAATAAGATGAGAAAAATAACGAATATTATATCTCCCTTGAGCTATAACATGATGCCCTAGAAGTGGGAGACTACTCTTCGTCTTCTCCTTACTGGTCACACTCGTTTGACATACAAGTTTTTGATGAATGGGCAACATCAGCCATCTTGCAACGACTGTTTAGTACCCCTGACAGTGAGGTATTTGTTGACCGAATGCCCCACGTTTAGCACCTTAAGAAATAGATATATGTTTGAGTCGCAAGGTGAGGATGGTAAGAAGAAAATCACAGAAGTAGAAAAAGTAATTCGTAGACTTACTAATACTGCATTTGTCTTAAAAATAAAGGTTTTGTTTACATTCTTTTCTACTTGCAAAACTATATATATATATATATATATATATATATATATATATATATATATATATATATATGTATGTATATATATATATATATATATATATATATATAAATATATATATATATATGTATGTATATATATATATATATATATATATATATATATATATATATATATATATATAATATGGGTTTAGTTAGTCTATGGAAAGCAAAAATGTCAGAATGGTCCCCAGTCCGGGGCGTAGCGGGGTGCTGATAATCTCCTGGTTTTTAAATACTAAAGAAAAATTTAAAATTAGCAATTGGAATCCATGAGCCGACTTTTGAGTCCAAGACAAATGAGTGCTGACAATTTAGCGGCGGCAATTAAGCACAAGACAATTGAGCGCAGTAACATTTGAGTGCCAACATTAGAGCGCCAAAACTTCAAAATACGGTCCAGTCTCTTAATAAAAATATCTCTCTCTCGTCTTAATAGTGGTTTGGTTACCACCGTTAAAATCGTTCCTTTTAGGAAAAGTAAATACCACTTTCTGTGTGTGTGTGCGTGTGTTTATTGTTCGGCTATTACAAACACTTTGTTACTATTGTTAAAATCTTTATGTTTAGGAACTAAAAAAAAAAAAAGAACTTTTTAAAGGAAAAGCACTTTTCATTTATTAGTAAAGATTAGTAAAGAGTCAAGGCATTGTGTAGCTAGAAAGTGCAAAGAAAGGAGGACATACGTTTTTTAAGATGAATGCTCAACTGACAGTGATCACGATCATGTAGATAAGATCTGCAAAGTTAGTGGATAGCTTATCAATGATGCGGTTTCGTGAAATGCTCAAGCAAGGCAAGTTATTCAAGACACTGTTTAATTTGTATCCTGTTCTTCAAAGAATCAACCCCTTCAGCAGAGATTATAACAACCACTGAAATGAAAAGGATTGGAGTTGACGGCGCCAAGTGATATAGGGGAAATAGATATAGCTCATGTATGCTAGTGAAAATTTCCCTGCATGTGACTATCTTTTAATGTTAGACTAGGGAAGTTGTACTATGAATAGTTTTGATGATATTTTGTGGTTTTTGCAGGAATATATAAACACTCAAAAGGTCAAATTTCTGTTTTTTATGATTCTGTATAAATATTTTTATTCACATGTCATAACAAATAAAGATTAAATAAGTCCCATCTAATTTTTCCTCTTCTTTCAGAATAAATCAGAAGATCTATCTCAATATTGTTTTGAAATTGGAATGATTTTAGCGATTACAACCAACTATTATAATAGCCACACAACGAAGACAAAGAGAGAGAGAGAGAGAGAGAGAGAGAGAGAGAGAGAGAGAGAGAGAGAGAGAGAGAGAGAGAGAGAGAGAGAGAGAGAGAGAGAGAGAGAGAGAGAGAGAGAGATGGTTTTTAATCGACAACCATTTATCGCGCATTAATGTCGGCGCTCAAATGACCTAGCTGATTTGGCGGGGCTCATTTGTGTTGCGTTCAAAAGGGGAATGTTAGAACCATGGATCAGACGAGGAAATTACAGCAGGTGGAGAATGAATTTATGAAATATAGTTTGGATACCTTGGCCCTGAAACACGTTGTAAGAGTATTGGTAAAGAAATATCAGACCAAGGAAATATACATATATATACACACACACACACACACATATATATATATATATATATATATATATATATATATATATATATATATATGTTTATATATAATATATATATATATATATATATATATATATATATATATATATATATATATATATATATATATATATATACTCAGGAAGAACAGGTAGAGTTGGAAGAGAGGGGATAGGAATGATGATGACACCAATAGCAAAAAAGGCATTAACAGAATGGAGAGTTGTAAATAGTAGATTGTTACATGCAGCTTATAAATCAAAGCAGTGTGATATGAGTATTATAGTTTGCTATGCACCAAGAAATGATTCTCCTGAAGAAAGGAAATATCTATACTCTGAAGAAGTGCAGGGTGTAATAGATAAGATCCCAAAGAGAGAAATGAAAATTGTTATTGGTGACTTCAATGCTCAAGGTGGAAGGAATAATCAAGGTATATCGCAGTGGTGACCCCATTTCAGCTTGACCATACTTTTTGTGACCCCATTCAAATATCAAAGCTACCTGTATATTCTTTTTTTTTAGATAAAAGAATATAATTGATTAAAGTACACTGTTTATCATTGAATAGCAAAAACCCAAAAATGCACTCATGTATAATATATAATTTCTTTATATAAGACACACTGCATAATAGAATGTTATTGATATGAGTAACACAAATATTATCTTGATAATAAACAATGATGTTCTTCATGTCATTCATGTGGTGGTTAGAACTGCTTTTCCATCGCCAGAATCTCAATCTGCAGTGATGTTTTCGATAAAGCACAACGTAGTTCATCTTCAGAATGGAGATTAGTTCTCAGCTTCGTCTTTATTAAAAGTACAAATGAAAAGGTCACTTCACACAAATGTCGAAGAAGAGAGCATAATATTTTAAGCTTACCTTCAGCCAAATTTGGATATCGACGTAACTGCTTTATCCAAAACTGAATCTCTGTTAGGGAATTAAAGTCAGCTTTGGCAATGTCAGATCTGATACGATCAGTAAATTCTTATGGATATCTTTCAGGAACATTTGTAAATGGTTTATTTGAGGTAACGTGTGGGATAACAGAGGCTTTTCTGGAAAATATTGGCTAAATTCCTCTTTTAAGGTCTAAGAAGAAGAAGGAGTAAACTCTGAAAACTGTTTGAATGGAATATCAGTGTTATTTTATTCAACAGATGCATTTAATGTGGGAAACATGCACAAATTTCTCTTTCTTCATTTACTCCAAAAGATCCAGCTTCATTTGGAAGGCATTTAGTTTTTCTTTCTGAAGTGGAAGATAAAGGGAATTCAAAATTGTGAAAAATCTATTAAGTATGCTGTTTTTGCCCAATTACTCATATCACCTAAGAAACTGGAAAGTCCTGTTCTTCCTTGCCGAGATAAGAATTCTCTCACCTCACTATTCAACTAAAAGGGGATTACATTTTGGTAGCTACCTGACTCCAGTTTATAACATAACTTCATACTTAGAATCCATTATTTTTTATAACACACTTTAGCAAACAGGCGGTTGTTCAATGCATTTGACTTTATAAAGTTAACTGCTTTAACAACTGATTGCATAACTTTTCAAATCTTTGGCAATGTTTCTGCAGAAAATACTTAACGATGTATCATGCAATGAATTCCAACAACTTCTGGAGAAATATTCGTTACCTTCTGTTGAAAGATGCACCATCAGTACACACCACCGACATTTTCCCACATCAATCCTCTTTTTTTAAGAAATTATCCTTTTTTTTTTTCAAATATACCACAGCTTTAGTTGTTTCTAATGGTCTGCAAGAAAGAAATACATCCTTAAAATCGCCATAAACTAATAACCGAGGAAGATTATCTATATATGTTGATTCATCAACTTTTAATGTGATGAGATAAAGTGGAGATGTACAATATGATTAGAAAGTGTTATAATTTCCGAGGATTTAACTCCTTTATCTTCAATTATGTCATGAACCATGTCATTTGCAAAAGGTGAAATGAATTCCTCACCAATGACATGCAGTGTTTTTTTTTTTTCTTTTTTTTTCTTTTTTTTTTTCGTCGAGAAGAGAATTTTTTTTAGATCCTCATGCTTATTCTTGAAAAAATAGGCTTTCTTTACTGAACTTTACATTTTTCGACTCAAAATGATGTCTTAACTTATCTTGAGTCATTGATTCTTCTGAGAGCACTTCATTGCACATCAAAAATTGAGTTTTTTCTTTTCCTGCTGAGATAAAGCAAGTATCACCGATGTTACTGTAGTCCTCCATATATTTCTGCTTTCCTTTGTTGTTTGCAATTGCCATAATTGCAACAACCTATTGTAAAATCAAATGAGAGAGAGAGAGAGAGAGAGAGAGAGAGAGAGAGAGAGAGAGAGAGAGAGAGAGAGAGAGAGAGAGATTAAAATCAGTCAATTAAAACTTGATAATGATAACTATGATGATAGCAGGGAAAATGCTATGAAAACATATAATTATAAACACAAATGTGTCTGCATTTGTGTCATATATATGTATGTAGTGCACACACACATGCATATGCACAGATGCATGCACATACACACTTCTCTCATCCTCTCTTTCATTTACATTTTTTTGAAGGAATTTTTAGATTATACTACGTATCTGCATTTTAAGTAATCACCAACAACTCATGTGTCATTTCTGTCTTATATATACATGTCTTACTGCAGCTTAGGTTTATAAACAACAATATTTTCGGCATATATGACTATTTTGAGTTTCCTAATTTGTAGTTAGAATATAGTTTTTAATAAATATCATAATCAATAGATAATTCAAATATCAAAAACTTTCTGTTACACGAATACAAACAAAAACCTCAGATATAAACTTAAATAATGAAATTTATAACAATCTTAAACATAACAATGCTCCATACCTATAAATTTCAAGATAAAAATTCATTGTTTGTTCAAGCCGATTGGTAGCACAGTGACACAGACATACCAGATGCAATCTCTCTAATTAACAAAAATGATCAGAAACAGACTTACATGATATATATATATATATATATATATATATATATATATATATATATATATATATATATATATATATATATATATATATATATATATATATATATATATATATATATATATATATATATATATTATGCATACAAAACACAGGATGGGACCAGATATAAAATACAGATTTGTTAAATCTATGGATAAACCCTATAAGTACTTTCCACGGAGATAATCGTTCTTATTAAACCTTCTCTGTACAAAATGATCTGAGAAAGGCCAATAGACAGCAATGTAATGTTTGTACATATGAACGATCGGTCCAGTTGATCGTCAGATTAAGGTATATGCAAAAAAGGGGAACAACTCGGTTTGAGTATGGTAATTCTATCCCTCCTTTTTTTAGATTTATATATACCACCGTAGGTAGGAATGGGGAAAATTTTTGGTAAAGCCTACTGAATCCTCTTAATACAATGATATCAACCAACACCCTTTAGATTATCATCATGCCTTCACGACCCCAAGAAAATTGCTTGCCGTCCCCAATTGGGGTCGGGACCCCAGGGTTGGGAACCACTGGTCTATGCGAAGTTCCAAATGAAAATGGGAGCCAGGAGTGCCAGTGAAAATGGCAAAAAAAGATCTGATTGCATCACACTTACGTCAGTTGTCATGAAAATATATAATAATCGCAATCTAAATGAAAGCTGATGAAAAGCTGAGAAATGAACAAGCACAATTTTCATTTTAGAACATGTGGTACAGCAATGTGTAGAATATAGAAATCCACTTTTGATGACATTTGTAGACTATGAAAAGGCCTTTGATACTGTGCACCGGTCAATTTTGGGGACCTGCGTTATTATGGAGTTCCATTTAAATATTTAATCAAGTCTGTTCATGAGCAAATGCAAAGTTAATGTAAGTGGAGTCCTATCAAAGGATTTTCCAGGGAATAGTGGATTACTCCAAGGGAATATGTTGTCACCTATATTTTTTATCCACCTCATGGATTTTATAATGCAGAGAACAGTTGGGGATGGTGGAAAATGGTTGGACTGGGTTGGTAACAGGAAATTAGCTGACCTATAGTATGCTTATGATGCTGAGATTGGGCTCAAGATAAATAGAAGAAAGACAGAAGATGAAAACGGAATATGCAATGGAAGATGAAATATCATTGAAAGGAGAAATGATTAATGAGGTGGAATCATTGAAATATTTAGGAACTATGATCTCAAATACAGGCTCTTGAGAATTTGAGTTTAATGAAAGGGTATATATCAGTCTAATGAGATCGGTGTTACTGTATAGACATGTGTCCTGGTATGACAATGAAATAATATCCAACAAATTTTGTAGATTTGAGAACAAAGCCCTCAGAAGAATCTTGGGAGTTGAATGGCAGTCCAGGATTAGAAATGAAATTATAAGAGAGATTACTCGAGGGCCATATGTGGATGAGATCATGGAGATGGTTTGGGCATGCTTTTTGCAGTCCCTAAGAGAGATTAGCTCACCAAACTTTCTACAAGGCTCTAGAAAATTTGGAAGCCCCAGGCCTACATAACTGAGGACTATGAAGCGTAAAATAGGACATGATAAATGGCGAAGTATTGATTTAAAAGCTCAAGATAGAGACGACTGGCGAAATCTAACCGAGGCTTTTGCGTCAATAGCTGTAAGAGGAAATGATGATGATGATGATGATGAGATATATATATATATATATATATATATATATATATATATATATATATATATATATATATATATACATATATGAGTATATACATATATATGCTGTATATATACATATATGATTATATACATGGCGTAGGTTGGCTAGGGCACCAGCCACCTGTTGAGATACTACCGCTAGAGAGTTATTGGGTACTTTGACTGGCCAGACAATACGATATTGGATTTTTCTTTCTGGTTACGGCTCATTTTCCCATTAACCGCCCCCCCCCACACACACACACCATATACACCAAGTATTCAGATCTATTTTCTACATATTCTCCTCTGTCCTCATAAACCTGACAATACTAAGATTACCAAACAATTCTTCTTCTTTGCTCAAAGAGTTAACGACTGTACTGCAATTGTTCATTGGCTACTTTTAGAGGAGACTCTTTAGCTATGGTAAGCAGCTCTTTTAGGAGAAGCACATTCCAAAATCAAATCATAACCTGTGCACCATGGTCTTCCACTGCCTTGGGGTAGAATTTTCTTGCTTGAGGGTACACTTGGGCACACTATTCTATTTAATTTCTCTTTCTCTTTATATTTTTTATAATTTAATCAATTTATATATAAAATATTTATTTTATTGCTGTTACTGCCCTTAAGATATATTATCTATTTGTTCATTACTTCTCTCGTATTTTATTTTTTTTCCTTATTTCCTTTCCACACTGGGCTATTTTCCCTGTTCTAGCCCTTGGGCTTATAGTATCTTGCTTTTCCAGCTAGGATTGTAGCTTAGCAAGATAATATATATATATATATATATATATATATAAATATATATATATATATATATATATATATATATATATATGTATGTGTGTGTGTGTGTATACATATATATATATATATATATATATATATGTGTGTGTGTGTGTGTGTATATATATATATATATATATATATATATATATATATATATATATATATATATATATATATACAGTATATATATTACAATAGAAAAGGCCAATTTTTCAAACTGAACCTTGCTACGTACAAGGTCAGGACCCTGTCTACAGAAGAAGATCTTGCTTTGTTACTCTACGAGTTGAAGTAAAAAAAAAAGGGGGGGGGGGGACATAATAGGATTGAGGGAAAAGGGTCATATCGTTTGGTATAGAGGACGTGGGAGGAACAAAGAAAATGTGGTAGGTTTTCATATCAATAAAAATCTTGCAGGTAACATGGAAGAATTTTTTAGTATCAGTGATAGAATTTCAAGATTGATTATCAAAAAAAAAAGGAAAAAATGACGATCGCTGAAACGTATGCAACAACAACATTCAATACAGAGGAAGAAAGAGAAACTTTTTATGAAGATCTGCAGATATGTTGAAAAAGCTTAAGATTATTTGGTTTTGTTTTGGATGATTTGTATGTAAAGTAGGTAAAAAGAGGAGAGTGGAATCAACTGTAGGCAAATTTGGAGTAGTCATAAGAAATTACAATGGAGACATGCTTTTTAGAATTTGCTAAAAAAAAAGAAAGAAAGAAAAAAAAATTCTACAAATCATAAATACCTTTTTATATAAAAATCTATATAGAAAATGGCCATGGAGAAGCCCAAATGTAGAAATGAAAAACCAAATAGATTTTCTTCTTAGTAAAAATTTTTATTTCAAGATATAACAGTGTTAAACAATTTAAAGTAAAATGACCAAAGAATTGTGAGAAGTAAAATTTGTCTAGATCTAAGAAAAGGAAAAAAAGTAATTTTAAGGAAGAAAATAAACTCCTGTAATAAGAGAAACATATGATGAACTTTGTTTAGCATTACAAAATAGCTTTTCTTAGCTATATTTCATAGTCGAAGCAAATAAAGAAGAAATTAATAGTAATTTAACAAAAATTTTATTGGAATCAGCACAAGAGACAAGTAGAAAAGTTTCTAAACAAGACCAAGAAAAACTCATAAAACACAAAAAATTAATAAAGGAAAGATTGGAAATGAGGGTAAAATCCTAAACAATAAATATACAATAAATCCATGGAATCTACCCTCGGTAGAATTTTGCATATTCATATTGAATTCAAAACGAGAAACATCCAAAGAGATAATGAGTGTCACTCTCCTGGAGCACATAGAATGTCACAAGGACTCCTTAAGTTTTTATTGATGGATTTGGGATGTTTTCCAAGCTTTACTTAGCGTTAGACTATCTGACTAATGGTCCATTTTCACAGCTGAATGCTATGCTATATTAAGGGCAGTCAAGGAAATTTTGGGGCTACCTTATAAAGATTATTTTTTGTAACATCTTCAGTGTATTGATTAGCAATGAACCACTTTTAATTCATGACATCCAATAATAATAGATATTTTTAAATAGGTCTAATGAAAAATTAGGTTAAGAATATTAAATTTTGTTAGGTTCCTGCTTCTGTAGATATCAAGGTAAATGAGAAAGCAGACTCCTGCAAAGGAGGCAGTTCATAGGTGTGTAAGAAATAGCTTTATGGTACCTGTAAAAGATATGTATTGTACCCCATAATTCTTTCTATACTTAGACATATAGAACTTTTATTGGGAGTTAGAAAATCAGAAAATGAGGGAAAGTGTTAAGTCATCTCACCCATGGGCATATTTTGACATGCAAAGGTCAAGAGAAGCAGTGTTATGCCGAATGAGAGTTGGTCACACCAGATAGACACAAGGATTTTTGAGGAGAGGAGAACGTCAGCATTCTGTGAAGATTGCTTGGTGCCATTAACTGCTGAGCATGTTTTGACTGTGTCCAAGAGATTGCACAATTTCGTAATTGCAAAGAAAGCAGTGGCATTTACATGCTATTAAATATTCTTGGACCTGAAAACAATGTGGATTGCCTATTTAAAAAGTTTCTTGTGGAAACTAATTTATTTAAGCATGCTTTAAATAAGGAATATATAATTTTCGTTAAGTAACGTCACTGTTACTATGCTAGATATCTAATAATCATTCAATCAATCAACAAACACACTAAAAGAATGTCTCTACGACAGTTCGCCTTGAATGTGGTAACGCAACTCCTCTCAAAATATGGAACAAATAAAGTCAGAAAATAAAGGAAGAATTGTGACTCCTGCTCAACATGACTGAGTTTACCTCATTCATTTCCTTAAGAAAAATTATTTGACCTCCATACCACCCCCAAAAGCTGAAGAGCTAAGGGACAAAGGAACTGGCATGTCTGCTCACACAAATAACGAGAAAAAATCACAAATATCTGTCTCGGCCTATAGCCCGGGATGCGGTCTGGTCTTTTACCACTCATACATCCAGGCATACCATTCGTTCATACAATTTTAGGACAATGTGTGTGAAAGAGAGAGATTGGGTAATGAGATTTACTGAGAAATGGATTGTTATATTTCATATTTTACTGTAATTTTTATTTAATATCAAATGGGATCAGATGTATTTGTTTGAGAGAGAGAGAGAGAGAGAGAGAGAGAGAGAGAGAGAGAGAGAGAGAGAGAATTTTGCTGGAAAAGGAATCACGTGCTATTATATTATTTTTCTTTGCTTTTGTGTTTCATATAAATTGAATGAGTGATGTGTATTGCAAATGTGTTTTTATCGAGATTACAAAATATTCAAATATGGTCAAAGGAGTTGTGTTTGTATATGTTGAGATTATTTTTTATCTGAGCCTATGTGTGTAGAGAGCTGGGGAGCTGAAATTGTACCAGCCAGAAAGTATGAAATGGAAGGAAAATTTGCACAAGCTATTTCATCTCAATTTTTTTTTTATAATTTCATTGTTTCTTTTATTTTTATGGCTATTAGATATATTTTGTATCATAATTTTAAATTCAAGGGTTATATATAATAAATGTCATTTAGAAAACCGGAAATATTCATATAAATAGGGTATTCTGGAAACTTACAAGCAAGGTTGCCTACTAAGTACCAGATAATGTAAATTTTGCATTTAATGAGTGGAACTTCATATACAAATAGCAAGTACCAAAATTTACAGTATTATTTGAGAACCTTTATATTTTATAAAGAAAATTGTTTTGTGTCATCAATGGTTTCTGTGTTTAGGGATTATTTCTGGTTTTGGTATACGGACATTATTTTGAAAACCAGTCTATCTCCCAAAGGGTAAGTTGAGGTAAAAAATATTTTTATTATGCACATGGAATCAATAATTATGAAATTTTCTTCTTTGTAATGTTACAAGCATTTAAAAATTCTGTAGTTACAAAAATTGTTAGTTTTTTCATGACTTTTTGTTAACATAAGTATATTTTATGCATAGTAGCTACACCATAATGTTTTTGTTCCAGGTGTGATTGCTCTAAATGGATTATTGTACGTAGTGGGTGGAGATGATGGAACATCTAATCTGGCCTCTGTGGAAGTCTATAATCCCAAAACCGATACGTGGACACTATTACCTGCACAAATGGGCATTGGGAGGTCCTATGCCGGAGTAGCAATTATTGATAAACATGGTTTCTGAGACGAGGCTGAGAGCGCAAGGGAATAAGTGCTTCAATTTATAAGTGTGCATTATTCCTATTAATGATATCCAGATGCGCTCGTGACAGTATTCTTATATTGGTGGGTAAAAGGTTTTGAAAATGTTAAGTGTATTGGGGTTTAGCTTGAAAATTGCACTCACTGTATTATGAAAAATAATGTGCCAAATTAATGTTGGAGAGAAAATGGAACATCGGTGAGCTACGTAACTTTGGAATGTGGATTATGAAAATGTTACTTGCTTTGCTTTTTTATTGCTTATAATGTGATGCACCTAAAACATAGAAAGTGCTAATATTTTGCAAGTAATATTCTGTACATCAGTTTGATGAAATTCTCCAGTGAAACTTACTTTTCATTGTTGTTAGGATTTATCAAAGACTTTATGCCTTATCCTAGATTTTTTATACAGTAATGAGAATTAGTATAGCATAGAAAACAAAATAATTCAGTTTTTTATTCATATTCAACAAATGTTGTTAATCATTGTATTTCTGTAAATAGAAAGTATTCTTGAAATTACCGCATTGTTTTTTCCAGTTCTTTTAAGATTTGTAAAGTTGCAATGCAGCTTTCCAATTCTTACCATAAATCATCTTTTTTTTTCTAATTCCTTGAGGAAGTAGCCGTAGAGAAATAATACAGCTTTTCACCACTTACCTCAAAGCATTTTCTTCTTTATGCTCTTTCATAGTATATGTACTGTAATCCCTTCTTAAAGTGACTGTAAATATTTTATTGTATTAGGAGTATAAGGACGTGTATTACATAATTGTTAGATTTTTTATCTTTTACAATCATACAAATCATTTATATGTTAAATAATGATGTAAAAGTCGTTTGAGTGGTAGAGAATTATGTCTCTCTTTTTTTCCCCTCCCTCAAAAAAGAATTATGTTAAGTGTGGGTTTTTTTTTAGGTGGTAATCTTTCACTTATTTAAACCCAACTAACCTTCTTAAGAGAAACACAAAATCTTGAAAAAATTCACTGAGCTTCGTATGGCAATGGAGAATACGTATACGAAATATTTTGTCAAACATCCTCTTCTTACTTTCATAGTTACAGGGTAATTTGTAATAAAGTAACTCAATAAACCATAAACATTGTTCCCTACAAGAAATGCAGTATTTCTTCTGTTATCGTAAATTTTGATAATTATTCCATTTTTAATGTAAAAGAAATTGTGAACAAGGGCATCTGTAAAACTTCCATGAATCACAGACGATCGTAAATTATACCCTTCGCCCTTCAGTCCTACCACAAGAGAGAGAGGAGAGAGAGTACATGCCTGAGTTTGACCTCTGACACTCACTCATGTTTACGTTTGTTTTTCTTGTTTTCGGCAAGAATTTTATCATTTCAAAGAGGAAAAGACAATTTCAACATCTTGGTAACATAAGGAAGAAGGAAGCTCTCTCTATTAAGAGTTCAGAAGAGGGTAATATCGGTAGTGAGAGAGAGAGAGAGAGAGAGAGAGAGAGAGAGAGAGAGAGAGAGAGAGAGAGAGAGAGAGAGAGAGTTGTCTGGATGAAGAAGCAATGGCCTTGTCTAACACGAGCAAAAGAAGCAAGATATTGAGCAAAAGGATCTTCGTTTATGAGTAAATTGTGATAGATAACTTTGCTTTCGTTTATCCATATCCAAAATGGAACATAAAATTAATGATAATCAGGATTTATTAATATTGTCCTTTTAAGAATACAAAGAAAAACTTTGAACGCCCTCTGACGTACACTCATTTTTACGTTTGTTTTTCTCGTTTCCGGCAAGAATTTTATCATTTCAAAGAGGAAAAGATAATTTCAACATCTTGCTAACATAAGGAAGAAGGAAATTTGGTCTATTAAGAGTTCAGATGAGGGTAATATCAGTAGTGCAGAGAGAGAGAGAGAGAGAGAGAGAGAGAGAGAGAGAGAGAGAGAGAGAGAGAGAGAGAGAGAGAGAGAGAGAGAAAGTATTGTGGATAAAGGAGCAGCCACCTTGCCTCAAAGGAGGAAAAAGAAGCAAGATATTGAGAAGAATTATTTTCATTTATGATTAAATTATGATAAATAGCTTTGTTTTCTTTTATTAATACCCCAAAAAGAACATAAAATTAATAATAAACATGATTTATTAATATTGTCTTTGTAAAGATACAAAGAAAAACTTTGAATGCCCTTATCTCAAAGCTATACTTATTGACCTTCAAATTCAATAGTCTCCCTTAGTTCTAAAGATATAGCATTGGAATTTGGTATATAACTTAGAAATACAGTATAAAACAATGAAATGAAGCATTTTTTTTTTCCAAATTTTGTTTCATTTATTTTCTGAATTTTTTCCCCTGATGTTTAGGTTTATTTTTTACCCAAAAAATTAGCTTTAGAAAAAAAATCCCAGATCTTAGTAATAATTATCAAGGGATGAGATAGAATTTGAAAAACACCAATTTTCAGAATAAATCCCCCTGGCGTCTCAAAACCGAAGGTCAGAGGCTAAAACGCTATGCAGTTTGGATATGTCCTAAGTCATCTTATTAAGTGGTATGAATGTCAAAGTCCTGTCATTAAAAATCGGCATTAGCCGGCCGGCCCACTTAAGCTTATAAACAAAAAATTTTTAGTTTTTAATGTAGTGCAAAAAAGGGTAATCTAATTTTACAAATAAATGTACATCCATACTTGTAAATGTAGATGTTTATAATTTAGCATCTTTACAATACATTGCAGCTCTATTTTTGAATGTCGTTTGGTCTACGAGGGTATACAATAGAAAGATTTTGTCAGGTTTAACAAATTAAGTTATAAAAAGTATATTGTAATAGTATGAAATAAACTTAACTGTTACATTTACTAATATTGATATTAAATATCTTTGCTTACATCGCATACGTAGATGGCTGTGGGTCGTCAGCGTCAACAGCTGATTTGTCTGTTGTTGTTGATGTTGTTGTTTACGCATTTCAATAAGAAGCTGGTCAAGAGTTCATTGAACAGTGTTCTTTTTTTCAAGGCTTACGTGATAGGGAGCCAAATCATATCAACAATGCTCTGTTAACTATATGCGAGCATAATCGTGATACCATCGGGACCTTGAAAACAGCCGACAACAAAACCAAAATAAAAACAATTTGTAATTGCTGTTGTTGAAATACATTTTGAACTGATAATAAAAAAGCACAAAAATTATTAAACGAAGTTCAGATAACATCGAATACCAACATTATTTTAGACATCTTTCAATTTATATACATTATGTTGTCGGCTAAAGCTACAGATCAGCTGACGAAATTGAATGACCTCTTGATCCCTGCCTACGATCGAACATACACTTAAGCAAAGTAAAAGTTTGTATTGTGTGTAGTATTTATCTGACACTTTCTAAAGAAACAAAGATTTCTGTTAAATCTGTTCTATGAGAGAGAGAGAGAGAGAGAGAGAGAGAGAGAGAGAGAGAGAGAGAGAGAGAGAGAGAGAGAGAGAGAGAGAGCGAGAACATATTCATATGATAACTAATAATAATAGCTTTAAACGAAATATAAGAAAACCATGATATAAAACGGATTTCGACATAGAAAAAATCTATTTTTGTGTGACATAGCCATGTCGTCCAGATGGAAGTTCCTCAATGGCAGCTTTCTACTTGAGATATTTCTGCAAGTAATATACCAGAGAATTTTACCTTAGAGGTATCATGGAGTTCTAACCCCCAGAGCGACTATCCTGATAGATATCATGTATAAATCAGCTACGTGTTAATAATAAGCCATGGTTATCATTCCTCGAATAGAGTTAACCTTTTCTCGAAGGATAAGGGATAGGGTAAGATACGTGGGTTAGAGAGCTGTTACAACTCAACCGATCTCAATGTTCTACAACTACACGTTTCCTGTTGAACCTGTACCAACCGTGTGTCACACGATCGTACTTAGTAACGACATTTCCTCGCACTGATAGGGACCTGAATAAACGTCTGTTTTTCTCACAGTTGACTGTTAACAGAACCGGTTGTCGGTTGAACATGAAATTGCCTGTTATATACTTATGTCCTTTTCGCCTGGACTTTACGTATACATAAACCGATGTTCTGTAATAAAGTTACTCAGTTACTTTCATCCTGCCTTCTTATTCAGAGCCTCTCTCGGCCCATCACATTGGTGACCCCGGAAGTCGACTCGCTCCTCCCGCCTTCCACCGCCACCCCCCGTCATTGGTACTATGGCGGACTCCACGGAAGTTGGCGCCACCCCATTGAAACTTTCATCATTCGCCAGTGGAGAGGCGCGCAGAAGTCCAGTTCCGCATCAAGGGCGTGACTCTCTCAACCATCAAAGCAGATTATGTTCTCATGACGATACCCGAGGACACCTTCCCGGATACATCCGACCGGCTTTGTGAACAAGGAGGCACCCCAATAGCGTATGACGCCCTCAAAACAGCAGCAGTACTCGCCGTCGCCAGCCGCCCGTATAGCAAAGCTTTTTCAGCTCTCTCAACAACCGTTGGGGGACCAAAGGGCTTTGCACGCCTTCAGGGAAATGACCAGTATCGCTCGCCTGCAACCTGCCGCAGATGGGTCTCCTCGTGTGGTGAACCTACTTCGTGCCCTTTGGATACGCCGTTTACCCGAACCTGTACGCCCTGGCATAACTGATGTCGATAGTTTACCTATAAAGGACTTGATGACCAAAGCTGCTTCACGACCTTCAAGACCTCCATCAACGCCTCCACTCCTGACAAAGAGGACGCCTATTCAACGCCAACCGAAGCTGACGTGAATGCCGTAGGACATACAAGCTTACCCGGTGACGTGCCAGAACGGTGACAAAGCCACCCATCACCCACCAGTCGCTCGCACCCCAACCAACGACTTCTACAGCCACTTACTGCCGCCCATCGGCTACAGTTTTGCTCTACCGCTACAGATTCGGGGCAGCCGCTAAGAAATGTGCCAAGGATTGTCAGTGGCCAAAAAACGTGTAACTAGGCCATTACTCGTGGCAGCGGCCTTCCGTGTTTCTAATATTTTCTTTTTACATGATGTAGGAACGGGCGTGCGATTTTTGGTAGACACGGGTGCTTGTCGTTCTCTTTTGCCAAGGGAATTCTTTGGGACACGACGTAGTATGTCTACGTCTGCCGACGTCCGCCTGGTAGCTGCCAACGGATCTGCGATACCCACCTACGGTTACGAGAACCTCACATTATCGTTTGGAAACGGTAAATTTAATTGGATGTTTTTCATTGCTGACGTCATATTGCCAATCCTTGGCGTGGATTTCCTCTCTCATTTCCACCTTCTGGTCGATGTCGCCCACCGACGATTGGTCAACGCAGACTCGTACTTGTCGACACCTTTTCAACACGACCCCTCCAACCTCGCTCTCCACATCAGCGCACCCACGGATGCCTATGCCCACTTCCTCACGTCGTACCCGGAATTTTTCCGTCCAGAACTTCGCCAAACGCCCACGGCTCCCGCCAAGCATGGTATTTATCACCATATCAAGATGACGGGACCCCCAGTCTTCGCAAAATTCAGACGTCTGGCACCGGATCGATTGACAGCCGCCAAACAGACGTTCGCCAAAATGGAGGAAATGGGCCTTTGCCAAAGGCCTCCAGCCCATGGTCGTCACCCTTACACATCGTTCTGAAGAAAGACGGCTCCCTCCGTCCGTGCGGGGATTACAGGTGCCTAAACATGCAAACAGAACCGAATCACTACCCCCTACCAAACATTGCCGACGTGACCTCCTACCTGCACAAAAGAAAGGTTTTCTCCATGCTCGACCTCCTGAAAGGTTATTATCAGGTGCCTATGAACCCAGAAGACATCCCCAAGACCGCCATCACCACTCCGTTTGGTACATACACCTTCAATTACTCCTGTTTTGTCTTTCGTAATGCTAGGGCCACTTTTTAACATCTCATGGATGGCATCTTAGGTTACCCCCTTCTGTGTACGTTATGTGGATGACATACTTGTTTTCTCTTCCTCAAAAGAGGAACACATCCATCACCTGCGCATTGTGCTCAACCGCCTGCAACAAAACGGCCTTGTAGTCTGGTACGACAAGTGTACCTTTCACGCCAATGAAGTGTCGTTCTTAGGGCACCGCATCACAACTGGAGGAGTCCATTCCCACCCTGAGAAGGTAGCAGCCGTTCAGAACTTCCCCGCGGCCTCGACCGTCAAAGCTCTGCAGCAATTCTTGGGAATGATCAACTATTATCACCGTTTTCTGCCAGCCATTGCCGCCACTCTTGCTCCCCTTTACGCCTCCCTCAAGTGTAAGTCAAAGGACCTGAAGTGGGGTCCCCTTCAAGAAGCGGCCTTCTGCAATGCAAAGAAGGCCCTATCAACCGCTGCTGCTCTCACTTTTCCCATCCCACATGCCTCTCTCCTTCTCTCTACCGATACCAGCGAAGTCGCTATTGGTGCAGTACTCGAACAGGTGGTCAACGGCTCGCTCCGCCCATTGGCATTCTTCAGCAGAAAACTGTCCAAGTCAGAATCGGGTTATTCTACCTTCGATCGCGAATTGCTGGCGGTGCACTTGGCTGTCCGTCACTTTTGCCATATCTTAGAAGGTACGCCCTTCGTCATTCGCACAGACCACATGGCTCTGGAGCACGCCTTCACTCGACAGTCTGACGCCTGGTCTGCCCGTCAACGCCGACATCTCTCCGCCGTGCCTGAATACAATTACACCCTTCAACACGTCCCTTGGAAAATGAATCCTGTTGCCGATGCCCTGTCAAGAAACACGTTGGCTGCCAATCTACTAGGATTGGATTACAACGCCTTGGCTGAAGCCCAACGACAGGATCCTGAGTATCAAGCATGTAGGACATCCTGCACATTCCTCCGTTGGGAAGACTTCCCCCTTGACGACTCCAACACCACCCTCCTCTGTGACGTCAGTACTGGTAGACCGCGACCTTGGATTCCTGCTCTCATGCACCGACAGGTGTTTGATTTCATTCACGGCCTTTCACATCCCTCGTGCCGTTCTACTGCACAGCTACTGAAGACGAAGTTCATTTGGCACGGCATTTCTAAGGATGCTAAGGATTGGGTCTGTGCCTGTACTTCTTGCCAAACTTCCAAAGTAAATCGACACACGGATTCAGGAGTGGGCACCTTTCCTCAACCTCAGCGTCGTTTCGCACACATCCACGTCGATGTTGTAGGCCCCCTACCCACATCACAAGGACATCATTGCCTGTTTGCCGTCATCGACCGCTCCACTCGTTGGCCTGAAGCCATTCCCATGGAAACTGCAACGTCCACCTCATGTACATCTGCCTTACTCTCAGGATGGATTGCAAGATTTGGTATCCCTGAGCATATTACTTTTGACAGGGGTACCACTTTCACCTCTCAATTGTGGACATCATTACCGAATTTCCTGGGCATCGCCCTACATCAGACAACTGCCTAAAACCTCGCTGCCAATGGAATGGTTGAACGCTTTCATCGCACCTTCAAAGCACCTTTGATGTCCCGCTGCAAGGATTTCAACTGGTTTACTCAGCTTCCTTGGGTCCTTCTGGGACTAAGGACCACTCCTAAAGATGCCCTCGACGTTTCTGCAGCTGAAATGGTGTATGGCGACCTGTTGGTCATCCCTGCCGAATTTTTTCCTTCTTCAACCTCCTTCGACAATCTCCAGCACATACGTCACATAGTGGGAAAATTTACTCCATGCCGCCAGAATTACAAGCCCCCAGCGAAGCATCACATACCGACAGTTTTGCACTCTGCAACGCACGTCTCCCTTCGCAACGACACTAGCAAGTCACCACTAACGCCCCCTTACACGGGCCCTTTCCTTGTGATCCGACGTAGTCCGAAAGCATTTCTACTAAATATTCGTGGCAAAGAAGACTAGGTCTCCATTGATCGTCTAAAACCTGCTTATCTCCTACCAGATGACCCGCCTACAGTTCGCCTCTCTAGATCAGGGCGCCCTATTTAACATGTATAGTATGTCATTTTTAGGGGGGGAGCCATGTACCAACTGTGTGTCACACGATCTTACATAGTAAAGACATTTTTTTTTTATATATATTATGCTTTGTATCTTTGCTCTCCCCTCCCATTGATAGGGAACTGAATAAACAAAACTGTTTTTCTCACCGTTAACTGTTAACAGAACCGGTTGTTGGTTGAACATGAAATTGCCTGTTATGTTCTTATGTCCTCTTTGCCTGGACTTTATGTATATATAAACTGATGTTCTGTAATAAAGTTACTCAGTTGCTTTCATCCTGCCTTCTTAGTCACAGCCTCTCTCGGCCTGTCGCAAACCATTTCAAGAGCAGCCATCACAGGACGTGAGGCCCTGTACTGAGAATTGGGAGGGGATGAAAAGCAATGAGTGGGCCATCAGGACGACATGGCTTTCTCGCCCAAAAATGGATTGTTCCTATGTCAAAATCTGTTTTTTGGGACTCGAGACATGTCGTCCTGATGGAAGTGTACCACAGAATTATCATTCTCAGTTGTGGCCAGGAGAGTTTTAACCCTTTGAGCCCCATAGACATAAGCATAATTCCCTTAGAATTGGTAACTATGGTAACAAACTATGAGTGTAAGCAAGAAGCAAAAAGGAGCAAGGAAAATCAATAACACAGGCCCACTCACTGTGAAGATCTTTGTCTCCAGTAGATGAAAAGATGAAGTCTATAAAAGGAGGGTTAAAAGTTGAGGTACACTACTTTTATTCTGTATAGAAGGTCTAATGAAATAAAACGTAAAAAGGAACAGTAGTATTTTATTGTTTCCAAAATTTCATACAAGTAACAGTAATCAATACAGTAGATATATACAGAAAACCAAAGTTTTTAGACCCCCAAATTATGTAACAGAGTAATAAGATAGTAACACTCATGACATAAAAGGAAAATATCACCTTTGACTCTTTACAATATTAAATAGTACATTGGAAAGAAGAACATTAGTCCCCTCGCACAATGTAGACAGTGAAGTTCCAACTATACAGTCCATAACAGTCCATATACAACACTTAAGAAGCTGGTTTAATCTCTTCCAACTGATGTAAGTAATGTTTGAAGAATGCTCTTAAAGATTTCCATCCTGTTGAAGCCTGTAAGCCTGCATAGGACAAAAACTGGAAAATATCAAAGGAAGAGGCCTATTTTTTTAGGGTCATGACTCTATGCTATACTATCAGGGTCAGCCATTCTGATGAAATAGGTGAATTGGATCTTAGCTGTTTCAGAGAAAGATTAGATCCTGTCATCTCCCCTTTAAGTAGTTGGACACCTTTAAAGGCCCGGCTCTCTAACAGGTACACCTTAAAGCAATCCGCAGGGCACAGAGAAGGGTACTCCTGTAGTGGGAAAATCTTCCAAGGCCCCTTGCGTTTCGTGGGAAATTTGTTTTTCGCCAAGAATACAGGATCTGGGTAAAGATTTACCTCCCTTGATTCCGAGAATTCAATGTGGCTATCATCTCTTCAAAGGGCCAAAATGTCACTGACTCTAGCATCAGAAGTTATAAAAAGGGAAAAGATACGGTCTAGGACTGTTTGGCGTAGTTTTTTTTTTTTTTGCACAGGAAATTTTGGCGTACGTTTTTTGGCATTGGACTATTTGGCATGTTATGATGAAGATTTATTTTTGCATTGGAGTTTTTGGGCTATTATTATATTTTTTTGGATATTACTATTAACTTGCCATAAGAATATGAAATAAAAGGATAAAATAAATTGGTACTATAATAGAAGTTTATTGCAAAAGGAAATAATGTGGTTACCATAAATGGATATGGATGAATGAAACAATCTCATTACATAAAGGGAAGTTGATATATATATATATATATATATATATATATATATATATATATATATATATATATATATACATATATATATATATATATATATATATATATATATATATATATATATATATATATATATATATATATATATATATATATATATATATATATATATATATATATATATATATATATATATATATTTTAACATTTCAAATAGCTCAATATACCTCACCTGCTTATTGGGCAAGAGTGCGTAAATAACAGGATGATTTCCAAGTTTCTTGGCCAATATAATGTATACTTGCGAAAACAACAGCTGTGGTAGATTAAAAGTACCGTCAGTTTGCCATGTGTCGGATTCACCCAGGATTTCTTGAACCCATGTTTTTCTTTCAAAAACTAAAATTCTGTCAGGCAATGGCCCTCTGTCATCAATCAAGAATTCATCTTCAGTTCCATCACAGGCTTTGTAAATTTTGTAATTTTCCGGAATCTGAACATCAAAAGAGATTTGTTGGATTTGCAGGAGCCTGTTGCATTTTATTACGCTTTCTTTTTACAGTTCTTTTAATAGATTCCTGCGTGTTATGGCTCCATAAGCTGCCTGAGATGCATTTGCTAAGCACTGGTTGACAACAGTCGAAATATTTTCTAAAGTTTCCATTGCTCGGCATTTTACAGCGGTTTTAATTTGAGTAAATTCAACTGATACTGCAGATGGACCATGGTAGTGCTGGTTAATAATTTTGATTACTTCTCCATTTCTCGTGTGGATTCTCCCTTTGTACACATTTTTATTATCACATCGCCAAAACATGATGGAATTATCACGAGCACTACATGTATCAAATACGTAGATATATCTGTTAAGTGAAGACTTCTCTGTTCCTCTTTTGCTTAAAATTTCACGAGGCATTATGGGCTCTATACTATAGCCATAAAATGACCAGCAGAGAATAGAATAGAACTTGCAAACTGAGCAAAAAGCTAAGAAGTTATTGAAGTATGAGAAAAGCAACCAGAGAAACCGAAATTGTATACGTAAGTAATGAAAATCATCTAATGGTTAAATGGCCAAATAAGTTAATGAACTATTAGTATTAAATCTAAATAACCTTAAAATAAACAACAATTTCTAGAAAGATTATTAAGTAGAGACGCCCTTTAAACTAATCAATTACTAGAAAGTCAATTACTTGCAGCAATTTTTTAATAATAATACGCCAAATAGTCCAGTGCCAAAATATACATTTTGTGACAATACGTCAAATAGTCCAGTGCCAAAATATACATTTTATAATAATACGCCAAATAGTCCAAAGCCAAAAACGGTATGCCAAAACGTCCACGCCAAAAAGACTACGCCAAATAGTCCCATTCCGGAAAAGATAGACTTTTGAATAAGATCCCGCAGAGAGGTAGAGGCGTTATCTATCGAAGAGGCAAATTGCAGAACTTCATCCAACGACCATTAAATAGCCTTGGGAGGAGCATTAGGTATCAGTTTAACACAAGTCTTAGGGATCTTATTGAACAGCTCGCTATTGAGTTCAATATTAAAAGCATAAGCAACTTACATGAGGCAATAGTTGTAGAGGCCAGACCTTGATCGGGAAATTAGATAAAGAAAAAATACAGAAGTCTTTAGAAATAGAAGAGGGCTGATGATTTTTCACGAATGCAACCCATTTTTACCAGGAGGACAAATATATTCATTTCGTGGTGTTGGACTTGTACTCTTCTATGAAGTCAATTCTCTCCTTTGCAACTCCGAACTTTCTTTGAGCTACAAGAGCAAGAAAAGGAAGAGATGAACACCCTGGGACAGCACTGGAGATGGTAGAGGGACCTGGAGAGGTTTGATTCCAGAACAAGAGGATACCACTTGGTCTTGAGCCACTTGGGAGCTACTAGAGCTGCTGTTCCCTTGAAAGTCCGCAGTTTGTTCAGGACTTTCATTAGGAGATTAAATGGTGGAAATAGGTAGATGTGAGATCACTGGTTCCAATCAAGAGACTTCGCAATCGTTCCTGTCACTTACTGATCTAAGTTTGGTGCTATACGCCGTGGAAGCTCCCTTTTGAAGCTCGTCGCTAAGACATCGAGTTGCAGTTCCGAGACCTGTTCTAGAATGAAACAGAATAATTGTGCATCCAGAGACCATTCTGTTACAAGGGACTTGTATCTTGACAGGGCGTCCGCCGTCACATTGCAAACCCCTTGGAGGTGAACTGCTGAGAGAAGCCAATTCCACCGCTCTGTTTAAGTGACGTGGCTAGAATCACATGGTTGATCTGAGGAGACCTATTCCTAATGGGACTATGCTGTGAGCCCAGAGATAGAACTTTCATCCATCCCTGAACAGGGGAATTTGTCCCCGTAGCGGGAGCTCCTCATTATTGTTGTGAAGGACCTACGTCTTTAACCACCTTGTCTCTACTTCCTTGGTCTCTAGACTGACCAGCTACTGGTGCTCTTCTTTTGAGCTCTGGCGGGGTGAAATGTAGTGGTGGCTCTCTCATTGGGGTAAAGGCTGGAGACTTTGATAGATTTATATTAGATTTTATTGACAAAATAACATACAAATCATACATTGGTACATAAGAATAATATAAAAATATTTTGTCCAACATACAGCTGATATTTGAAAGCTAACCATTCTATAATATAATATTCACTTCATGACATGAAGGAATTCACTAGAATAATGATAATGATTATATGTTTCATTTAGAAACATGACACATCTTAAATCATATAAAAATTAGGCAATAGAAAACCATGCTTAAAATCTTACATTCGTAATTTGATCTAACAACTCCCGGAAATGCCAAAGACAAAATGTCTATTCAAAATCATAAATGAAATGAAATATAGGTGAATTGCATTACAACTAAATTACTTTTAGTATAATCTGATTAAAATCTTAAGACCCTGGCATAATCCTGTTCATGAATACTTCATGGATATATTTACATAATGGATATATATGAGTGTTTTCACCAAGGGTAACACAGGTCGCATTCTATTGAAATATGTCGTTCAGATTGGATACTAGTATTGTTATACTGGCATTGTCACATTGTCACATTTAGTTCATTTGCATAAGTTTTAAATTTAGGTCATGGTAAACTTCTGGCACTTATAAGATTTGCTATATCAACAGGTGGATTAGACTTGATGTGAAGTTCAAGATATCTAGACATTGAGACGGGCCGAGAAAAGGTTGTGACTCAAAGACAGGATGAAAGCAACTGAGTAACTTTATTATAGACACTCGCCTTTATATACAAAAACTCAGTGCAACATAAAATTTCTTGTTCAACTGATACCACACCGGTTAACAGTTAACGATGAAAAAAAGATACCTGTTTATTCAGGTTCTTTTTAGTGCAAGGGGAGAGCAAAGATACTAGCATAATATATACACAAAATGAAATGTCATTACTATGCTCAGGGATACCAAATCTTGCAATCCATCCTGATAGTAAGGCAGATATACATGAGGCGGACGTTGCAGTTTCCATGGGAATGGCTTCAGGCCAACGAGTGGAGCGTTCAATGACGATAAACAGGTAACGATGTCCTTGTGATGTGGGTAGGGGGCCTACAACGTCGACGTGATTGTGTGCGAAATGACGCTGAGGTTGAGGAAAGGTGCCCACTCCTGAATCCGTGTGTCGATGTACTTTGGAAGTTTGGCAAGAAGTACAGGCAAAGACTCAATCCTTAGCATCCTTAGAAATGCCGTGCCAAATGAACTTTGTCTTCAGCAGCTGTCCAGTAAAACGGCATGAGAGATGTGGAAGGCCGTGAATGAAATCAAACACCTGCGGCGCATGGGAGCAGGAATCTAAGGTCGCGGTCTACCAGTACTGATGTCACAGAGGAGGGTGGTGTTGGAGTCTTCGAGGGGGAAGTCTTCCCAATGGAGGGACGTGCAGGATGTCCTACATGCTTGATGTTCTGGATCCTATCGTTATGCTTCAGCCAAGGCGTTGTAATCTAATCCCAGTTGAATGGCAGCCAACGTGTTTCTTGACAGGGCATCGGCAACAGGATTCATTTTCCCAGGGACGTATTGAAGGATGCAATTGCATTCAGCCACGGCGGAGAGATGTCGGCGGTGACGGGCGGACCAGGCGTCAGACTGTCGAGTGAAGGCGTGCACCAGAGGCATGTGGTCTGTGCGAATGACGAAGGGAGTACCTTCTAAGAAATGGTGACAGTGACAGACAGCCAAGTGCACCGCCAGCAATTCGCGATCGGAGGCAGAATAACCCGATTCTGCCTTGGACAGTTTTCTGCTGAAGAATGCCAATGGGCGCGGCGAGCCGTTGACCACCTGCTCGAGTACTGCACCAATAGCGACGTCGCTGGCATCAGTGGAGAGAAGGAGAGGGGCGTGTGGGATAGGAAAAGTGAGAGCCGCATCGGTTGATAGGGCCTTCTTTGCATTGCAGAAGGCCGCTTCTTGAAGGGGACCCCACTTCAGGTCCTTTGGCTTGCCCTTGAGGGAGGCGTAAAGGGGAGCAAGAGTGGCAGCAATGGCTGGCAGAAAACGGTGATAATAGTTGATCATGCCCAAGAATTGCTGCAGAGCTTTGACGGTCAAGGGCGCGAGGAAGTCCTGAACGGCTGCTACCTTCTCAGGGAGGGGATGGACTCCTTCAGGAGTGATGCGGTGCCCTAAGAACGACACTTCGTTGGCGTCAAAGGTACACTTGTCGTATCGGACTACAAGGCCGTTTTGTTGCAGGCGGTCGAGCACGATGCGCAGGTGATGGATGTGTTCCTCTTTTGAGGAGGAGAACACAAGTATGTCGTCCACATAACATACACAGAAGGGGAGGTCCCCTAAGATGCAATCCATGAGACGTTGAAACGTGGCCCCAGCACTATGAAGGCCAAAACAGGAGTAATTGAAGGTGTATGTACCAAACGGAGTGGTGGTGGCGGTCTTGGGGATGTCTTCTGGGTTCATAGGCACCTGATAATACTCCTTCAGGAGGTCGAGCGTAGAGGAAACCTTCGTTTTGTGCAGGTAGGAGGTCACGTCGACGAACGTCTGTTTGGCGGCTGCCAATCACTCTGGTGCCAGACGTCTGAATTATGCAAAGACTGAGGGTCCCGTCGTCTTGATATGGTGATAAATACCATGCTTGGCAGGAGCCGTGGGCGTTTGGCAAAGTTCCGGATGGAAAACTTCCGGGTATGACATGAGGAGGTGGGCATAGGCATCCGTGGGTACGCTGATGTGGAGAGCGAGGTTGGAGGGGGCGAGTTGAAGAGGTGTCGACAAGTACGAGTCTACATTGACCAATCGTCGGTGGGCGACATCTACCAGAAGGTGGAAATGAGAGAGGAAATCCGCACCGAGGATTGGCAATGTGACGTCAGCAACGAGAAACTTCCAATTAAATTTACCGTTTCCAAACGATAATGTGAGGTTCTTGTAACCGTAGGTGGGTATCGCAGATCCGTTGGCAGCTACCAAGCGGACGTCGGTAGACGTAGACAGACTACGTCGTGTCCTGAAGAGTTCCCTTGGCAAAAGAGAACGACAAGCACCCGTGTTTACCAAAAATCGCACGCCCGTTCCTGCATCATGTAAAAAGAAAAGATTAGAAACACGGGAGGCCACCGCCACGAGCGATGGCCTACTTACACGTTTTTTGGCCACTGACAATCCTTGGCACATATCTTCGCGGTTGCCCCGAATCTGTAGCGGTAGTAGCAAAACTGCGGCGGATGTAAGGCAGTAAGTGGCTGTAGAAGTCGTTGGTTGGGGCGCGAGCGAGTGGTGGGGGGTGGGCGGCTCTGTCGCTGCTTTGGCACGTCACGGGGTAGGCGTGTATGTCCTACGGCATTCCTGTCAGCTTCGGTTGACGTTGAATAGGCGTCCTCTTCGTCCGGATTGGAGGCGTTGATGGAGGTCTTAATGTGGCTGTCCATAAGGGCATCGGCTTTGGTCATCAAGTCCTTTATGGGTATACTATCGACATCAGGTATGCCAACGCGTACAGGTTCAGGTAAACGGCGTATCCAAAGGGCACGAAGTAGGTTCACCTTACGAGGAGAGCCGTCTGCGGCAGGTTGCAGGCGAGCGATACCGGTCATTTCCCTGAGGGCGAGTGAAGCCCTTTGGTCCCCCAACGGTTGTTGAGAGAGCTGAAAAATCTTTGTTATACGGGCAGTGATGGCGAGTACTGCTGCTGTTTTGAGGGCGTCATATGCTATTGGGGTGTCTCCTTGTTCAAAAAGCCGGTCGGATATATCCGGGAAAGTGTCCTCGGATATCGCCGGGAGAACATAATCTGCTTTGGTGGTTGAGCGAGTCACGCCCTTGATGCGGAACTGGACTTCTGCGTGCTGAAACCAAGCAAACGCCTCTCCGCTGGCGAACGACGAAAGTTTCAATGGGGCTGCTCCAACTTCCATGGAGTCCGCCATAGTACCAATGACGGAGGGGTGAGGGACGGGTGGAAGGCGGGAGGACCGAGTCGACTTCCGGGGTCACCAATGTGACGGGCCGAGAGAAGGCTGTGATTCGTCGTTTACATTGACTTTGGACCTTAAGATTATGTGACTGAGTGGGGAAATACCGGATTCTAATAAACAAAGATTTACGCTTGTATTCCTCCTGACTTCAAGTAAGCACCTGACTAGCTCGTAATACTGTCGTTCAATCAGTTTTAAGTTACTTGTTAACCATGATTCTGAGCTATATAATAATGATGAAATCACATCGCCCTCGACTACAAATTTCTTTTACATGAATGGCATCTGACTATTGGACGCACAAAATGTAGCAAATTCATTTACTACAGCTTGGTTAGATTTTTTGTGTAATGAAATTACAACTGCCATTTTCCCTGAATCTGAAAACCAAGCCCCTAAATACAGATATTGTGGGGAATAACAGGTTTGGGTATTGTCTACCTGTAATGGAATTTTACCCCTATCACTATCATTTATTACAAAGAAATTTGTCTTTTTGGCATTTATTTCCATTCCGTTATCTTTACAGTACTGGGTAACTACTCTAAATATTTGTTCACACATACAAACTGCTGGAGAACCGTGTACACAGTCTGAAGGATGGTGGCAACTGAGGCTGTCGTGACAGGAGAGGATTTCCTTCCCTTAAAGTGTCCTCTGGGCTTCTTTCCCTTGGATTGAGGTCCTTCACCAGAGGTAAATTTCCTTTAAGAGGACATACCCCACTTCTCTATAAGGCTCTTATAATCTTGAGCCACATTGTCCATGACTTTCTTAACAAATTTCTTGGGGAAGAGGTCTTTCTCCCAGATATTGGAGTCGATCAGCTTTCTAGGTTCAAACCTGATCGTAGAAGTGGCTAGGACGTGCTCTCTACCTGTTCTTCTGGCTAGGAAGAAAGCATGGAGATCTAGACGAAACATGGCTAGGTGAGTCTTTGCCAGAACTGGGAAGAGATCAGATTTGGAATAATTTCCAATGAGCATCTCTAGATAAGATTGGAAAGACAAAGAGGTAGATAGTCTCTTATTAGCTTCCAATTCTACCCTTAGTAGGGATTCGGAAATTCTAGACAGTTTTTCATTGAACTGATTACTCCCAATGTCTTTATCTAGTTTTCCAACAATAAAAGTATTTTGGACACCCTCCTAACTGTCTGAATCATTAGGAAGGGTTAGGGAGACAGGTGCACTCCTCTAGCATTTGGAATGGTCTACCCTCCACTGCTGCTTTCTTTACAGCGTCTAAGCTTTTAGAGGCAAAAGGAAAGACATTATCCTTGGGGGCTACACAGGTGGCCCGCTTCCTTACGAAAACAGAAAGTTGGGTATTAGTGAATTTTGGCCATGTTTAGCTGCTTAACCAAAATAGACTGACCCCTACTGTGGTCCAGGATGATCGTTAACTTAGGGATTGTATTATTATTATTATTATTATCATTAATTGCTAAGCTACAACCCTAGTTGGAAAAGCAGAATGCTATAAGACCAGGGGCCCCAACAGGGAAAATAGCCCAGTGAGGAAAGAAAATAAAGAAAAACAAAATATTTCAAGTATAGTAACAACATTAAAATAAATATTTCCTATAAAAACTATAAAAACTTTAACAAAACAAGAGGAAGAGAAAGTAGATACAAGTGTGCCCGAGTGTACCCTCAAGCAAGAGAACTCTAACCCAAGACAGTGGAAGATCATGGTACAGAGGCTATGGCACTACCCAAGACTAGAGAACAATGGTTTGATTTTGGAGTGTCCTTCTCCTAGAAGAGCTGCTTACCATACCTGAAGAGTCTCTTCTACCTTTACCAAGAGGAAAGTAACCACTGAACAATTACAGTACAGTAGTTAACCCCTTGGGTGAAGAAGAATTGCTTGGCAATCTCAGTGTTGTCAGGTGTATGAGGACAGAGGAGAATCTGTAAAGAATAAGCCAGACTATTTGGTGTATGTGTAGGCAAAGGGAAAGAACCGTAACTAGAGAGAAGGATCCTATGTAGTACTGTCTGGCCAGTCAAAGGACCCCATAACTAGCGGTAGTATCTCAATGGGCGGTTGGTGCCCAGGCCAACCTACTACCTAATGGACACTTCCTAGTTAAGCCTTACGTAGCAGTAAAGGTGCGTCCACACTGGCAACATCGTGTCTATCGACATATCAACAACAAAGTTGGAAACCTTACAGTCAACATCGGTACACATATCGACAACAATGTACGAAACTTTGTCTGCTACAATGTCTGGCAACATATTGGCAACATGCGTCAACTTGGTGAAGCCATCCACACCTCATTCTAGAGACTTGAAAAGTATGTCGACGTGCCAGGACGCACTGTGTATACCTGTAATTACTATGATGTTATATTTTCTGAAACCACATTAAAATGTGTGTAAAGCAGCGATTGCAAGTGTTCTGCTTTGACACAAAATTAGTGTACAATATATGTGAGAAAAGAAACTAATAAATACTAATATACTAACATGCACAGTTTCTTACCTGATATCCAGCGTCATAGGTCTTGTGTGGCTTGTATTTATCAGCTAGAAACAGCATCATGCTGAGCGCGAACCACTGACTCTTCTATGCGTCTTCAGCTCCATCACCAGACTTCTTTCCTTGACATTTTTTCAGTTCTCTTCGGAACTGTGTCACAAGGTTCTTCATTTTCTTCTCCACATCATTTCTCTCCATCTGAATATTTTCAGCTATTTCACGTCAGTCATCTTCCCTCTTGAACCGGTGTTTGTATAGTGCATGGGTCGGATCCCATAGCAAAGGGTATCCTCGATAACATTCAATTAACTGAACAATCTTTTCTCTCGGTGTTGTGTGTCTGTCCGGGTATCTCCAACCACATCGACTCGTCCACACCAGGGTTGCCAACATATCAACAATAAATCTCTACCAACATCTTGACAACAATGTTTCATCAACAGTCAAACAACTTGTTGCCTATAAAGTTGTACACAGTGTTGTCGACATGTTTTGTCGCTAGTGGGATAACTATCAATTGATGGGAAGAATTCCAAGTCTGAGACTGGCTTGGAACCCAAGCCCTCTCCGATGTGGAGGTACCCTTCCTTTAAGGCCATATGCTCATCATAATGCCAAGTGCTATTGACTGTGCATTCTGGTAGGCTTAAAGTTGCAGGAACCTCAGAAATAGGTTCCTTTTGTTGAGCTTCCATTCTCACCATTATGTCCACTTGTGAACGTTCATGTTTGGCATTTATGTCTTCCATGAAGCCTTTCATGGATGCCATAAATTTCATTTGTCTTCAAAACAAAGAATTATCCGGCGTAGGAACCGGTGTAGAGGTGTAACCTTGGGTCTGAGCAGCAGGGATGGGGGAACAAGCTAAGGAAGTATTGGGAACTGCACTCACCGGAGGTATATCAAATGACTCCTCAGAGGCTTCCATGGTCAGCAGGATCCTTTCCCTCTCTGACGACACAGAAGTTATCGACATGTTGTTGGCGTCTAGGCTCATGGCTTGCAGAGCGCCTAAATTTCATCATCCGTATGATCTACTGGTACCAGGGGGAGTTGAACCGTCGGTAATTGATGACCAAAAACAGTGGTCATCTCGGCCTTGTGAAAGAGGAGGTCCTTCAGTTCCATAAGGGGCACTTTGTTGAGAGCTCTCACCCAGTGACGGATCTTCTTCCGACTCCACTCTTGCACGTCGAAGGAGACATCGGGGGCATGCAACCCAATGTGAAGGAGGTCTCTGCAAACCTGACAGTTAGTAGGTTCCCTGATTGTAAGAGACCCCTTAGAAACATGACAGTCCATATATTTCTGACAAGCCTTGTAGCCACAGGGTAACTTGATTCACCTGGTACAGGTGACCGTTGAACACTCCCTTTCATTAGCAATCTGTAAAGAAGAAAAAATTTAAAAAAGTACAAATCATTAAAAAATATTTCTTAAGATTAAACATATATATAAAGATTTTATCTAAGACTGATCCTAGCATAAATAATCCTACTAGCTAAAATATGGCTTAAGACTACCGGATAATGGAGACTCATGCAAAACAGGTAAAAAATCATAGGAGATTTTGAAAAAAACTAACAATGACAGTGTGGTAGGGATATGGAGGAAAGGTCCACATCAAAAGAACACCAGTACCACTAAAGCTGGTCTATTAGACAACCTAAGAAGGCAACTTCACTTCTTATCATACTGCCTAAGCCAGCAACAACTGCCCCCATAGTGGCAGTAGCTGGTAAAGGTGGGGACTATTTCTAACAGCCAAGATAAAACTGACCTCTCAACACCCTAGGCATATGGACACAACGTGGCAGAGGCATTGTCAAGTCGACAGGAAGAGAGTGAAAAGTCTCATAGGGAAGAGTCCACAATCAGGGAGAGAATTACAAGAATAAAATGCAGTGATTAAGGGAATCTGCCAAGACCTGGTCATTATCATTAACTTATGAAAAGAGCGAGTTTAGTCCATAAGATAATTAGAGCAGTACAAGATGGCCAGGATGCTAAGAATTGGAAATTCAAAGGATGTCCTGACAACCAGGTGGGATCCAATTGGCCAACTTCAGAGGAAAGTGTTCCTCAGATATGGAAGAGAATGGGAATGAGCAGATGACTAGTCTAAGGCTACAGCTAAGACGGCAGAGGGAAGGTCCCATAGCCAACACACATCCAGTGCTAAAAGGACTTGAGCAGACAATACCGGAAGCAGAGAGAGAAGGCGGCATACTAAGATAGGCTAACCAGGCAAAGGAGTCAAAACTCCACTGCAAGAGGTACATAACATAGAAAAGGAAGCTGCAGTCACAGAACAGGCAACTGCCAAGATGGCAGAGGAGAACCCCAAGGGGTACCAACTCTTCGCCTGGATAGGGTTGGGCCATATGGAGAACTGTGCAGGCATACCTAGCCCACCTAGCAGGTGAGGGACAAACTCGACTGCTAGGGTAAAATGACTAGACAAGAGGAACTCAGTTCCCAAAACAGTCAGGTTTTGGCCTAACCAAGAAGGGGAAGGAGCAGAGAAATCACCCAAGGGAGGTCTCTAAGGCGACAGAGAGATTTACTCCAAAGAAGGAAAAAATCTCGCCGACCTAGGACCAGGATAGATAGCCTACAAGGTGTCCTGTCCAAGGATGGCAATAAAGAGTATTCAATCGCCATGGGACTGGACAAGGATGAGAACAAAGTTCCACAGCAGGTAGACAAACTAGCAGGCACAAAGGGAAGGGAAAGGGGTATTGATGAGAGATTCAGAAATTGGCAAGGCGGCACGACAGGAAGGCCTAACACTCACAGAAATATCCCAAGTAGAAAGGGTCTGCAATGATAGGCCACAGAGGACATGTCCTCACAACTAGCTATAGCCTACCAAACTCTAATAGGGAAGTCTAAGAATGGGTAAGGCAATACAAGGGTGTCTACATGTAAGCATTAGAACAGGGGGTAATGTGTTCCAGTGGGTAAACAAGAAGTGGACATAGTGAACAAGTTCCTAAGACCTGTGCCGCCTCGCCAAACATATAGGCTAATTGGAAAGTGAAAACAGTCACCCTAGGACAACTGTAAAACACTATCCAACTCCCAGAGGGACATTCAGGACCGCAGCACCTCACTGTGACGAGTCAATAGCAAGGGAGGATGGGTAGCCTCACGTAACCAATAAGGTTAGGTGAAAGAAGGGGACGGTGCACAAGCGTAAAATCACCATGCATAACCGCCAGCCAGGGTGGGGCTAGTATAAATCAATGCTGATAAAAAACATAAAAATAACACCAAAAGAAAAAGGGTTGGAGTACCCATAATCATACTACATACTAAGCATTTCTGAGCGATTTGGGAACATGATGTAATGGCGTCGACCACGTGCTGGCCACAGATAATAAAAGGAAGAAGCTGAAGCACTCATGATCGCTAAATCATTAAAGAAGCTAAGAAAACAGGCAGAAAAACTCCAAGCAACCGTCAAAGATGGGGCCTGCAAAAGGAATGGTTCAACAGGAAACGTGTTAGTTGTAGCACATTGAGATCGGGAGTTGTAATGGCTCTCTCGCCCACGTATCCTAACCTATCCTTTATCCTTCGCAACAAGGTTAACTCTATTTGGGGAAGGATAACCATGGATTGCTATTAACACATCCCTGATTTATACACGATATCTCTTGGGATATTCGCTCAGGAGGTTAGAACTCCGTGATACCTCCAAGATAACATTCTCTGGTATATTACTCACAGAAATATCCCATGTAGAAAACTGCCATTGAGCAACTTCCATCAGGACGACATATCTTGAGACTAAGAAATTGATTATAAATAAATAAGCATGACAATAAAAGAAAAAAAAATGTGTTCTGATTTGTTATTTATTAATCGAAATGAAAGAAAAATAAATCGCTAATGTGCCTGATATGCGTAGTAGCATTGTGCATTTGTACATACCAAAAACTACTGCTCATTGATTTTTTAATTTGAATATGTACTTGTTGATATAACATTCATTGTAAATAGATAACCATTAAACTAAAAGGAAAAATGTTGTAATCTATTATTTATTCACCAAAGTGAAAGAAAAATCAATCGCTAATGCGTTTGCGATGCATACATAGTAGCATTGTGCATACCTACATTCCAGAAAGTACTGTTCATGGTTTTCTGAACTTGAATACGTACTTATTAATCAAGAAATTAATGTTAAATAAATAATCATTAGACTAAAAGGAAAAATATGTTACAATCTGTTATTTATTTACCGAAATGAAAGAAAAATATATTGCTAATGAGTTTGATATGCACACATAGTAGCATTGTGCATTCGTACATACAATACAGTTTCGTTTATTTTGTTTTTGAGCTTAAAAATGTACGTCTTGATATAAAATTCATTGTAAATAAATAATCATAAGATTAAAAGGAAAAACATAAGAGAGAGAGAGAGAGAGAGAGAGAGAGAGAGAGAGAGAGAGAGAGAGAGAGAGAGAGAGAGAGAGAGAGAGAGAGAGAGCGCATTACCTTATTCTATGTTTGTGTTCCCCCAGGTCCCTCAATGTGAGGCACCTTGTATATCCACCATAGAGTTCCTAATGCATCTTCCGGTGTATTTTGCATTTTCCAGTCTTGGATGGTCTGGGATGCATCTTAGGTATTTATCGAGCTTATTCTTAAACACATCTATGCTCACTCCTGATATGTTTCTTAGATGTGCTGCATTATCGATGCTGGTGCGTAGTGGATTAATGTCCTGTGCACCTTCCTTAGTTTTCCTGGTATAGTTTTTGGCACTATTAATCTACCTCGGCTTGCTCTACCTAATATTTTTAGCTCCATGATGTTTTCAGTAATTACTTCTATTTGCTTCCATGCTTGTATTATCATGTAGAGAGAGAGAGAGAGAGAGAGAGAGAGAGAGAGAGAGAGAGAGAGAGAGAGAGAGAGAGAGAGAGAGTCACATGAGGAGGGTGAAGAATGGTGAGGATAAGGATGGGAGCGAGGCAGGTGACTGCCGACAGTAGTGACGAGAGTGATGCATCATCTTGTGAATGTATATGGGTAATAACTTATTTCACTAAAAAATAAATACAAGTAGAGTAAGAATGTGTGTTTTTATTGTTTCGGTGACCTTCAAATATATCAATAATGTGTTTAAATTTCATAGTAACAAAGTTCCAAAATAGACAAACTTCCCAATGTCCAGGAACATAACATCCCCTATTACCATTATTTCTTATGGAGAAATTATGTTCCGTTAACATGATTTCCATTAACATTTCCAGGAACATAACTATCGTGTTAACAGGGAGTTAACTGCATATATATATATATATATATATATATATATATATATATATACTGTATATGGAGCCTCGATGGCTGAGTCGGTTAGGGCAGCAAGCTCGGACTTCGTAGAGGTCTGTGTCGCGGGTTCAACTCCGCACCCGACCAGCCAAAAAGGCGGACACTTTGCTATCCGTGTAGACATCTCAGGATTATGTATGTAATCGACGGATAGGTTTACGTAAATTAATGGGTGTTACAGACAAATACACACACAAAACACAGCCATTCCAACACCTAAAAACATAACAGACACCTCACACGTCTTGAACTGTTAACCTAACCACGCCATGATTCCAAGCTGCTGGGAGGAGGCGATGGGGGCTGGTACAACACAAAACATACACTACCGGGGTCTAGTGATGGCTGGCAGCGCAGCTGGTCGGGACTACGGTCCACCCCAAAGCCAAAACCAAAGTCCTTCAAAAAGAAGGCAACCGTGTTACCCATATGAATGGGAAAAAGGCACACTAATAGATGAAGAAGAAGATATATATATACATATATATATATATATATATATATATATATATATATATATACATATATATATATATATATATATATATATATACATATATATATACATATATATGTATATATATATATATATGTATATATACATATATATGTATATATATATATGTATATATATGTATATATATATATATATATATATATATATATATACATATGCATATATATACATATATATATATATATATATATATATATATATATATGTATATATATATATATATATATATACATATGCATATATATACATATATATATATATATATATATATATATATATATATATATATATATATATTCTTACAAAGCTGGTCTACATAAGAGTAGATCATTTTATTCATGTATTTTATTTGTTTATTTAAGAGATGTAAAGCCAGCTTGTGAGGTGAGTTCCACTCATTTAGGATTAAGTTAATGTATGTAAATTACATAAGACTGTCGTCATTCCTTTAGTTATATTTTCATTCAATTTCGTATATGTAAATTTATGTTATTTTATAGAATAAAAATTTTATTTCACATAGTTTTGTTGCGAAATCTTATGTAACTTGTTGAAAGGTATGCTGTATGACACAAATGCTAGGGATTGCATCATGTTTCCACGTGGTTGGAAGTTGCAGGAAGGGTCTAGACTAAAGTTTAATCTTTATTTTTAATATTACTAGAGGAGGTAGGCGGAGTTAGCTGAGAGAGTTGCCTCGCAAGCAATGATAGTACCCTACTTCAATAATGCCAAGTTGACAACCTTACTCCACTAGAGCCATACCCAAACACTACGAAAATGCTTCCCTAGAAGTTTTTAAAGTGAATTAAGGTGATATATAAAGGGCCTAGCAAGGCATGGGAACCAGAGAGATCCAGCCTAACATCCCACAAGATTTGTACTTCTGCCAGCCTCTATCCAGCCACTGCGTGAATAGTGTTTTCCTCTCAAACGTGAATAGTGATTTCTCCCCAATATATACCGTGTATAGTGTTGTTCAAACATTGGTGATATCATTGTGTGTCTAAGTTAAAAGTGTAGTGTGTTAATGTAAGTACATTTTATAGTATAGATTTTTGTAACTGGCCCTGTGAGATTAGGTTAAACAGTGATGTGTATTTATTTTGTTCAGTCATTCGGTAACTTTGTGACCCATAGGATATAAGAGTAACAGTTAAGTATAGGTATGTTGTGGCGGGGTGTCACAAGAACAACCCCTACACCCTTGAATCACTCTAACTGACAAATTTCTCTTCAATACAAACTTTCCCCTTACGTAATCAGCAGCGGGACTCTTGGACAAAAAGGACATAAAAAGAAAACATAACCTTATAACTATATTTCTTAATACTAAAACAATCACTTAATGCTAAAAAAGAAAAATTCAAACAACCAAAAAAAAAATATATATATCACAAAACCTTAATACTAAGCTCAGACAAACAAATCACCATAATCTAAATCTTCAAAACAAAATAACAAATGTGTATTGCGTGTGTTTACTAACACTTCCGCAAGATAACAATCACAAAAAAAAAATAAAAAATAAAAAACACTTAAGTAGTCAATCACTTAACCAACTGTCTTTATTGGCACAACACCGCTATACGGGAAACAAAAGAGTGTCTATTGATATGCCTGGGAATCATGAAGTTAAGGTGAGTGTCCTGCAAGTGTCTCAGATGACAACTAAATATTATAATGAAAGTTTCCGAAGTTTGTGGCAGAACCAGAAAATTACTTTCCTGGATTAGACCTATAAGGTATAACGATGTTTTAAGAAATGGATAAAGGCTGCCAAAGTGAGATAGATGGAAGATTTAGAAGAACTGATAGTGCTGGAACAATATTTGCGAGGAATTCCTGAACAGATTCGAGCGTACTTGAGAGAGAGGTGAAGAAACTCGATAGAGCTGCTTTGCTGAGTGAAGATTATAATATTATCAGTCCTAAACCCTCCTCGCATATGAAGTTTCAACCGGTGTTCCGACTAAGTGTCAAGTATTCCCCGAACCCTGGAAACCAGTTTAGTAATAACTATGGGAACAAGTTCAATACTAACAGCGAAAGTACCACTCCTACTATTCCAAAGCAGAATGTGCAGAAGGTCACAGTACCACAACAACAATCGTTGAATCATCCCCCTTCAGGTGTTGTGAAAGACTTGCAGAAAATTTATATTGTCTGTTAAGTGTGGCAAAAAATGCCAAAAGCAGTCAAGTGGTTAAGGGTAATTCAACTCCACAGAATACTAGGAGGAAGAATCAAATGGGAAAGGCCGAAGAGGAAAATAAACCAGCTAACGTTTACACGACGAACAAGACAACCTTAAACAGTGTGGATACCTTTAAACTGTATATTTATGAAGGTATGTTAACCACCCTGGATGGGAGCGAGCAGATCCTGGTCAAGATATTGGGTGACACGGGTTATAATCCTAGTGTAGTGACACGAGGTGTACACCTGTTGGTGGAATAGTCTCTCAAAGGAGATTCGGTCATTTTGAAGGGAATAGGAGGTGAGGAAATTACTCCTATTTGCCATTTGAAACTGTCGTGCGAGTTGATGACAGGTCATTTTGATTTTGCAATAAAAGATTCATTGGCTGTTGAAGGAGAAGAAGTCTTATTGGGAAATGAGGTTGGTGGAGCACCATTTGTGCCGTGTCCCATTGTAACGGAGAAACTACTGAAGTATAGTCCTATGACTGAACTCAAGAAGGACTACCCATAACTGTTTCTTAGTTGTGTGACTACTGGGAGTATGACGAAGAAAGGGGCTGCAGAAGAAGACAGGGAAACCGACGAAACGATGAACTTGGAAGATTTTTTACGGAAGAAGAGGTTTCCCATGGTGGTACGCAAGAAGAGAGCTCCCGGAAGAACCCGAAAGAAGAGGAACGACAGATGAATGAACAGGAAAACAAAGAAGCAATGAATTTGGAAGAAATAGAAAATTCAGGGTTAGAAGTAGAAAAAGTGAGTAGGAAAAGGCTGATAGGATTGCATATGGAAGGATGCAACGTTAATAGAATTAATCTACCTTGTAATGGATAAGACGGACGGGCAGAAGTCTCCCACCTCAAGGATGGATTGCTTATGAGGAAGCATAGACGTGCCGATATCCCTGGGAATACTGAATGAGGCATATACCGTCAGATATGGATTCCCGCATCGCTGAGAAGGCGGTGGATCGTCGTAACACATGAGACGGGACAAATGGGAATACGAAAGACGACGGAGAAGATTATGAGACACTTTTTTCTGGCCTGACATGCATAAGGATGTGAGCCAGTTTTACTGTGCATATCACATTTGTCAGATGGCTGGAAAGAATAAGGAGTACATCAAGATTGAAGTACGAGAAGAACCCTTCAGCAAGGTAATGATCAATATTGTGGGATTGATTAATAACAACAATAATAATAATAATAGAAATAAAAATAATAATGATAATAATAATAATAATAATAATAATAATAATGAAAATAATATTAAAAATTATTATTATTATTATTATTATTATTATTATTATTATTATTTTTTTATTATTATAATTATTATTATTATTATTATTATTATTATCATTATTATTATTATTATTATTATTATTATTTTTACTATTATTATTATTATTATTATTATTATTTATTATAATTTTGCTTATTATTACTAATGATATTATTATCATTATTATTATTATTATTATTATTATTATTATTAATTATTAATTATTATAATTACTATTATTATTGTTATTATTATTATTATTATTATTGAAAGTGATTGCTGCCTCAGTGGCGTTAATTTTGATAAAAATTTTTCTATTGTTCTTATTATCTTTTTCTCTTCATTTGAACAATCCGCCAGTAACTGGGAAAGGAACATATCAATAGGAAGGTGATGAAGACCATATCATTCACAATTTGTCTTTAATATATCACAACACATTGTAAAAGTACAGATAATATGTACAAAGTATAAAACACTATGACAATGTTAGTGCACACAAAGTAATGGTCACTTTTGTACAAAAAAAATATAAATTACACAGAGTTAAGTTTAATACATGCTTCGACTCAACCGGTTTCGAGCAGTGAGAAGGTTTTCTGCTCATTATCAAGATTGAACTGAAATGCAGGTGTTGTTTTGATGGCTTATATACGGAGTCCTTTTTCGACATTCCATCTTCAGTGGTTAAGAACCGCCCTAGGGTGGAGACCATTAATCCTAGTGGGTGGTGGCCTCTGCCTCGCCGGGATGTTTGGTGGGATTATTGACTCTGGTTCTGTCAGGAGATAATCCCTGTTTTGACCTTCGGCTATATCAGTCCTGTCATAGTTGTTATTGCCTGGACTATTGTTGGTGGTGGACAAACAATAGACCAGGCAATAACAACTATGACAGGACTGATATAGCCGAAGGTCAAAACAGGGATTATCTCCTGACAGAACCAGAGTCAATAATCCCACCAAACACCCTGGCGAGGCAGAGGCCACCACCCACTAGGCTTAATGGTCTCCACCCTAGGGCGGCTCTTAACCACTGAAGATGGAATGTCGAAGAAGGACTCCGTATATAAGCCATCAAAACAACACCTGCATTTCAGTTCACTCTTGACAATGAGCAGAAAACCTTCTCTCTGCTCGAAACCGGTTGAGTCGAAGGATGAGTTAAACTTAACTCTACGTAATTTATAATTTTTTTGTACAAAAGTGACCATTACTTTGTGTGCACTAACATTGTCATAGTGTTTTATACTTTGTACATATTATCTGTACTTTTACAATGTGTTGTGATATATTAAAGACAAATTGTGAATGATATGGTCTTCATCACCTTCCTATTGGTATG
>NC_090737.1:145523656-145543656 GCF_036898095.1 Palaemon carinicauda | reverse complement strand
AATCTCTATTTAACAATTTTCATATATATCCTATTCATACTTCTGCAATCTCTTGACTTTTTTTTATTGAAATCAATTTTTCTGTTTAAATGTCTAATTCTGTAGAATGAAGATATTTTTGCAAAGAAATATATAACATCAGCCGGTAAGGTAATTCCAGCAAGTTTCATCTCGTTAGCAAGAGTTCTTTTACAATTATTTCCCGCTCTTAATTTTTCACCATGGACAGCTAAAAAGATTTCTCTCATCTGGCTTAATTGGGAAAAGAAAGAGTCTGAGGTTACACGAAGACCACCTCTGTTCATTACATCTATCCAAAATTTATCATCTGCAACAACACCTGACTTTTGTTTCCTTAATTCAGGATATGTCAATGAAAATTTTTTACTAAATAACCTCAAAGATTCCTCCTCTGTTACAGAACTAAGTGTACTTGCAGGTATTTCATTTTCATTGCTTGTTTCAGTTAATTGACCTTCTATCCATGATTCTTGATTAAATTCAATATCTCTTGAGATGAGACTGGTAAGACAAATTTCCAAGGCAATTTCTCGTTCTGTATCTGATGTTTTCCCCTGTATAGAAGAATACTTGGACACTAATGTATTAGACAGGCAGTCTTTGTTTTCATCGCATCTAGTACTGTTACACTTTTCACTTATCAGGGCTACTTCTTTCCCTAAAAAATATTTGTTCAGTCTGTATTTGAAATTTACTGCGTTAGGATGATCATGTGGGCCACTCATCTGCCTAATACAAGCAAATAAATGCTCCAGACTGTCTTGATTAAGCTTCCTTCTTAGGATAGAATCTACTTCATAAGACGTCTTGAGCATTTCAAACAAGCCTAGAAGAGAGTAGCAAGATAGAATTATTCCTTTTTGAAATTGATAGATGTTTTTTTCTAGCAATCCATTGACTTGGTTACTGAAAACTTTTATCACTCGCATTTTTGACATGATGTCAATCATTTTGTTCATAACACTTGTCTGATACTCCAAATTTATACCGAAAGCAAATCGAGTAGGTTTGTCACCTTTCATGGATGAAGTATTCATAATGTCAACCCATTCATCCATTAACAATATGAACTGACTTGTTGCTTCCCATTCATTATTCTTGAAAAGTCCCTTTTTACCTAGAAAACTAAGAGTATTACCGCAACTTCTTGACAGCAACTGTGCAGCATATTTAACACGCTGCTGTTCTGACCCTTGAACGTTTAAGTGAATCTGACTTATTTTGTAAGCCAATCCATACTCTGTTTTAGATTCCATCACCATTTCTTTTATCCAATGATCGTAAATTCTATCTCCGTTTGGCAACGTGAACCCAGAATCTAGAAGATTCAAAAAGGAATATTTGTCTGTCTGCACATGGATTCTGGATAGATGTTTTCGTACATAAAGGGTCAATTCCAAATTTTTTCCATAACCTAGGATTGCAGGGCCCTAAATCATGCACTAATGGCACCACTGGATAACCTGCGTATTCCACTTCCTTTATCAAATCAATTATTTTTTCCTGCATATTGGATTCGTCAAAATAAAGTATATTGGTTGTTTCCGTTTACCTATCAGCGCTCTGAGCATTACCACTTGCACTCTCATATGTGGTTTATATAATATGTCAGTGCTCTTGTCATAACACCATTCACTCACTATGCTTATCTCATCAAATGACAATACAGTTAATCGTTCTCGTTCACTAAAAGTTTCAGAATTTAACTTCATCAAAGCCAACACTGATAATAGGATTCCTGGTTCACACTGGAAGTTTTTTGCACGTTCATTTAAAACAGATTATGCATGTTAATCATAGACTCCTTTAAGGAAGGACTGGAACGTCAGGACCTCGGGGTTTTTAACTTGAGTCTGAGAGACTTCATGCCTGATTTTTTTTTTCAAATTGACATATGTTATGTATTTTCAAATTTTAAGATCATTTTGCTCCCACAACTTTTCCTGTTTTTATCTAGTTTTCTATGCAAATCCCATTTTCTGTTCAAATCTCACTGACTAATGTGTTTTGTTTCTGTTTTTGTTCTCTCTCTCTCTCTCTCTCTCTCTCTCTCTCTCTCTCTCTCTCTCTCTCTCTCTCTCTCTCTCTCTCATTTCCTCTGATTTTATACTCAGTACCTAAAATACAATTGATTGGTTTCATTAAAGAATTCTCTCTCTCTCTCTCTCTCTCTCTCTCTCTCTCTCTCTCTCTCTCTCTCTCTCTCTCTCTCTCTCTGTCTCTCTGAGTTTTTTGTTTTTTGTGTTTATAGACTCTGCGTTGGTTTTCTTTGACTCCTAATTAGGAGTTGTTATTTTCCAGTACCCTTTTACAGTTCTTCATTTCTTTTTTATAGAGGTTGCGTTTGTTTTTTTCACTTTTAACAGAAGTTACTGTTTTCCACTTCCTCTGTCTGTCTGTCTGTCTGTCTGTCTCTCTCTCTCTCTCTCTCTCTCTCTCTCTCTCTCTCTCTCTCTCTCTCTCTCATTACCCTTGGTCTTATGCTCAGTTTTATATATATATATATATATATATATATATATATATATATATATATATATATATATACATATATACGCATATACATATATATATATATATTATATATATATATATATATATATATATATATATATATGCATATATATGTGTGTGTGCGTGTAAATAGGTAAACATGAAAAGACACCAGAAATTTTCCTGTTACACTGAGCGTTAGAATAAATGTTGAGTCAGACCATTACAAATATTCTTGTGTTGTTTTCATGAATCTTCGTGCTAAGTGAGGTTTATCAATTTAGTATCAAAGCTTGTGAAATTATTCGAGGTATTCAAAATTTTTGCTTAAATGTATTATCGTAAATTAGAAGCAAGCCTAGGTAATACCTATAGAATGAGTGATCCCTTCAGGAAAAAAAAAATATTAAGAATACCACAGTTTTTTGGCGTGGGGGCCAGGAGGAGCAGGAGCAATAGCAGGAGCAGAGGCAGGAGCAGGAGCAATAGCAGGAGCAGAGGCAGGAGCAGGAGCAAGAGCAAAAGCTAGAGCAAGAGCAGGAGCAGAAGGAGGAGGAGGAGCAAAAGCAGAAGCAAGAGCAGGACTAAGCCGGAGCAAGAGCAAGAGCAGGAGCAGGAGCAGGAGCAGGAGCAGGAGCAGGAGCAGGAGCTGGATCAGGAGCAAGAGCAAGAGCAGGAGCAAGAGCTGGAGAAAGAGCAGGAGCTAACGCAAGAGCAGGAGCAAGAGCAGGAGTGGAAGCAGGAGCAGGAACAGGAGCATGAGCAGGAGTGGAAGCAGTAGCAGGAACAGGAGCAAGAGCAGGAGTGGAAGCAGTAGCAGGAACAGGAGCAAAAGCTGGAGCAAAACCAGGAATACGGTGAAGATTACTCCTGTACAGAATCCTCACCATCTCTTTCTGTCACGGTGAAGATTACTCCTGTACAGAATCCTCACCATCCTCTTTCTTACGGTGAAGATTACTCCTGTACAGAATCCTCACCATCTCTTTCTCTCTCACTGTGAAGATTACTCCTGTACAGAATCCTCACCATCCTCTTTCTCTCGGTGAAGATTACTCCTGTACAGAATCCTCACCATCTCTTTCTCTCTCACTGTGAAGATTACTCCTGTACAGAATCCTCACCATCCTCTTTCTCTCGGTGAAGATTACTCCTGTACAGAATCCTCACCATCTCTTTCTCTCTCACGTTGAAGATTTCTCCTGTACAGAATCCTCACCATCCTCTTTCTCTCGGTGAAGATTACTCCTGTACAGAATCCTCACCATCTCTTTCTCTCTCACGTTGAAGATTTCTCCTGTACAGAATCCTCACCATCCTCTTTCTCTCGGTGAAGATTACTCCTGTACAGAATCCTCACCATCCTCTTTCTCTCGGTGAAGATTACTCCTGTCCAGAATCCTCACCAACCTCTTTCTCTCGGTGAAGATTACTCCTGTACAGAATCCTCACCATCCTCTTTCTCTCGGTGAAGATTCTACCTGTACAGAATCCTCACCATCCTCTTTCTCTCGGTGAAGATTACTCCTGTACAGAATCCTCACCATCCTCTTTCTCTTTCGGTGAAGATTCTGGTAATTGTTTACAACACCACCCTCTCAATTTACTCCAAAATAATGCAATCCTACAGTTCTCATCTTCTTGCAGAGTAATTAGGTGGTTATTTGAATTCTGGGAAAGCAATAATTAGCAAGATATGTTGAGGAAGGGGGAAGGGGTTATAAAAAGAAATTAGCTCGGTTTCCTCACTAAACGACTTGGAACTGACATGTCACAGAGTCAACCAAACAGAATTCGTGATGCCAGCGTACATAAATAGAAGTCCATGATGCCAGCGTACATTTGACATACTGTATATTCAAAATATACTTAATTAAAAATGATTCATCTACTCAAAAGTGTCCATAAAATATGCAATTTACAAATAGTGACAATTTTGAGTAAATTAATCCATTTTTAATTAAGTATATTTTGAATACACAGTATGTCAAAAGTACGCTGGCATCACGAATTCTGTTTCGTTGACTATGTTGACATGTCAGCTCCAAGTCGTTTGGTGAGGAAACCGAGCTATTTTCTTTTTATAACCCCTTCCCCCTTACTCAACATATCTTGCTAATTATTGCTTTCCCAGAATTTAAATAACCACCTAATTACTGTCAAAAAAGATGAGAGCTGCAGGATTGCATTACTTTGGAGTAAATGGAGAGTGTAGTGATGTAAACAATTACAAAGATTCTTACTGTACAGAATCCTCGCCATCCTCTTTCTCACTCTTTTGATGAAGATTCTACCTGTACAGAATCCTCACCATCCTCTTTCTCTCTTTTTCGGTGAAGATTCTTCCTATACAGAATCCTCACCATCCTCTTTCTCTCTCTTTCGGTGAAGATTCTTCCTGTATGGAATCCTCACCATCTTTTCTCTCTCTTTCGGTGAAGATTCTTCCTGTACAGAATCCTCACCATCTTTTCTCTCTCTTTCGGTGAAGATTCTACCTGTACGGAATCCTTACCATCCTCTTTTTCTCTCTTTTGGTGAAGATTCTTCCTGTATGGAATCCTGACCATCCTCTTTCTCTCTCTTTCGGTGAAGATTCTTCCTGTACGGAATCCTCACCATCTTTTCTCTCTCTTTCGGTGAAGATTCTACCTGTACGGAATCCTCACCATCCTCTTTTTCTCTCTTTTGGTGAAGATTCTTCCTGTATGGAATCCTGACCATCCTCTTTCTCTCTCTTTCGGTGAAGATTCTTCCTGTACGGAATCCTCACCATCTTTTCTCTCTCTTTCGGTGAAGATTCTTCCTGTACAGAATCCTCACCATCTTTTCTCTCTCTTTCAGTGAAGATTCTACCTGTACGGAATCCTCACCATCCTCTTTTTCTCTCTTTTGGTGAAGATTCTTCCTGTATGGAATCCTGACCATCCTCTTTCTCTCTCTTTCGGTGAAGATTCTTCCTGTACGGAATCCTCACCATCTTTTCTCTCTCTGTCGGTGAAGATTCTTCCTGTACAGAATCCTCACCATCCTCTTTCTCACTCTTTCGGTGAAGATTCTACCTGGACAGAATCCTCACTATCCTCTTTCTGTCTCTTTCGGTGAAGATTCTTCCTGTACAGAATCCTCACCATCCTCTTTCTCTCTTTTTCGGTGAAGATTCTTCCTGTACAGAATCCTGACCATCCTCTTTCTCTCTCTTTCGGTAAAGATTCTTCCTGTACGGAATCCTCACCATCCTCTTTCTCTCTCTTTTGGTGAAAATTCTTCCTGTACAGAGTCCTCACCATCTTTTCTCTCTCTGTCGGTGAAGATTCTTCCTGTACAGAATCCTCACCATCCTCTTTCTCTCTTTTTCGGTGAAGATTCTACCTGGACAGAATCCTCACTATCCTCTTTCTGTCTCTTTCGATGAAGATTCTTCCTGTACAGAATCCTCACCATCCTCTTTCTCTCTTTTTCGGTGAAGATTCTTCCTGTACAGAATCCTCACCATCCTCTTTCTCTCTTTTTCGGTAAAGATTCTTCCTGTACAGAATCCTCACCATCCTCTTTCTCTCTCTTTTGGTGAAAATTCTTCCTGTACAGAATCCTCACCATCCTCTTTCTGTCTCTTTCGGTGAAGATTCTATCTGTACAGAATCCTCACCATCCTCTTTCTGTCTCTTTTGGTGAAGATTCTTCTTGTACAGAATCCTCACCATCCTCTTTCTCTCTCTTTCCGTGAAGATTCTTTCTGTACAGAATCATCACCATCCTCTTTCTCTCTCTTTCAGTGAAGATTCTTCGAGTACAAAATCCTCACCATCCTCTTTCTCTCTCTTTCGGTGAAGATTCTCCCTATACAGAATCCTCACCATCCTCTTTCTCTCTCTTTCGGGGAAGATTCTCCCTGTACAGAATCCTCACCATCCTCTTTCTCTTTCTTTCGGTGAAGACTCTACCTGTACAGAATCCTCACCATATTCTTTCTCTCTCTTGCAGTGAAGATTCTTCCTGTACAGAATCCTCACCATCCTCTTTCTCTCTCTTTCGGTGAAGATTCTTCCTGTACAGAATCCTCACCATCCTCTTTCTCTCTCTTTCGGTGAAGATTCTTCCTGTACAGAATCCTCACCATCCTCTTTCTCTCTCTTTCGGTGAATATTCTTCCTGTACAGAATCCTGACCATCTTCTTTCTCTCTTCCGGTGAATATTCTTCCTGTACAAAATCCTCACCATCTCTTTTTATCTCTTTTGGTGAAGATTCTACCTGTACAGAATCCTCACCATCCTCTTTCTCTCACTTTTGGTGAAGATTCTTCCTGTACAGAATCCTCACCATCTCTTTCTCTTTCTTTCGGTGAAGATTCTCCCTGTACAGAATCCTCACCATCCTCTTTCTCTTTCTTTCGGTGAAGATTCTCCCTGTACAGAATCCTCACCATCCTCTTTCTCTTTCTTTCGGTGAAGATTCTCCCTGTACAGAATCCTCACCATCCTCTTTCTCTTTCTTTCGGTGAAGATTCTTCCTGTACAGAATCCTCACCATTTCTTTCTCTCTCTTTCGGTGAAGATTCTCCTGTACAGAATCCTCACCATCCTCTTTCTCTTTCTTTCGGTGAAGATTCTCCCTGTACAGAATCCTCACCATCCTCTTTCTCTTTCTTTCGGTGAAGATTCTCCCTGTACAGAATCCTCACCATCCTCTTTCTCTTTCTTTCGGTGAAGATTCTCCCTGTACAGAATCCTCACCATCCTCTTTCTCTTTCTTTCGGTGAAGATTCTCCCTGTACAGAATCCTCACCATCCTCTTTCTCTTTCTTTCGGTGAAGATTCTTCCTGTACAGAATCCTCACCATCTCTTTCTCTCTCTTTCGGTGAAGATTCTCCTGTACAGAATCCTCACCATCCTCTTTCTCTTTCTTTCGGTGAAGATTCTACCTGTACAGAATCCTCACCATCCTCTTTCTCTTTCTTTCGGTGAAGATTCTCCCTGTACAGAATCCTCACCATCCTCTTTCTCTTTCTTTCGGTGAAGATTCTTCCTGTACAGAATCCTCACCATCCTCTTTCTCTTTCTTTCGGTGAAGATTCTTCCTGTACAGAATCCTCACCATCCTCTTTCTCTTTCTTTCGGTGAAGATTCTTCCTGTGCAGAATCCTCACCATTTCTTTCTCTCTCTTTCGGTGAAGATTCTCCTGTACAGAATCCTCACCATCCTCTTTCTCTTTCTTTCGGTGAAGATTCTACCTGTACAGAATCCTCACCATCCTCTTTCTCTTTCTTTCGGTGAAGATTCTCCCTGTACAGAATCCTCACCATCCTCTTTCTCTTTCTTTCGGTGAAGATTCTTCCTGTACAGAATCCTCACCATCCTCTTTCTCTTTCTTTCGGTGAAGATTCTTCCTGTACAGAATCCTCACCATCCTCTTTCTCTTTCTTTCGGTGAAGATTCTCCCTGTACAGAATCCTCACCATCCTCTTTCTCTTTCTTTCGGTGAAGATTCTTCCTGTACAGAATCCTCACCATTTCTTTCTCTTTCTTTCTGTGAAGATTCTCCCTGTACAGAATCCTCACCATCCTCTTTCTCTTTCTTTCGGTGAAGATTCTCCCTGTACAGAATCCTCACCATCCTCTTTCTCTTTCTTTCGGTGAAGATTCTTCCTGTACAGAATCCTCACCATTTCTTTCTCTCTCTTTCGGTGAAGATTCTCCTGTACAGAATCCTCACCATCCTCTTTCTCTTTCTTTCGGTGAAGATTCTTCCTGTACAGAATCCTCACCATCCTCTTTCTCTTTCTTTCGGTGAAGATTCTTCCTGTACAGAATCCTCACCATCCTCTTTCTCTTTCTTTCGGTGAAGATTCTACCTGTACAGAATCCTCACCATCCTCTTTCTCTTTCTTTCGGTGAAGATTCTTTTTGTACAGAATCCTCACCATCTCTTTCTCTCTCTTTTGGTGAAGATTCTACCTGTACAGAATCCTCACCATCCTCTTTCTCTTTCTTTCGGTGAAGATTCTACCTGTACAGAATCCTCACCATCCTCTTTCTCTTTCTTTCGGTGAAGATTCTTCCTGTACAGAATCCTCACCATCTCTTTCTCTCTCTTTTGGTGAAGATTCTTCCTGTACAGAATCCCATCATCCTCTTTCTCTTTCTTTCGGTGAAGATTCTCCTGTACAGAATCCTCACCATCCTCTTTCTCTTTCTTTCGGTGAAGATTCTACCTGTACGGAATCCTCACCATCCTCTTTTTCTCTCTTTTGGTGAAGATTCTTCCTGTATGGAATCCTGACCATCCTCTTTCTTTCTCTTTCGGTGAAGATTCTTCCTGTACGGAATCCTCACCATCTTTTCTCTCTCTTTCGGTGAAGATTCTTCCTGTACAGAATCCTCACCATCTTTTCTCTCTCTTTCGGTGAAGATTCTACCTGTACGGAATCCTCACCATCCTCTTTTTCTCTCTTTTGGTGAAGATTCTTCCTGTATGGAATCCTCACCATCCTCTTTCTCTCTCTTTCGGTGAAGATTCTTCCTGTACGGAATCCTCACCATCTTTTCTCTCTCTGTCGGTGAAGATTCTTCCTGTACAGAATCCTCACCATCCTCTTTCTCACTCTTTCGGTGAAGATTCTACCTGGACAGAATCCTCACTATCCTCTTTCTGTCTCTTTCGGTGAAGATTCTTCCTGTACAGAATCCTCACCATCCTCTTTCTCTCTTTTTCGGTGAAGATTCTTCCTGTACAGAATCCTCACCATCCTCTTTCTCTCTCTTTCGGTAAAGATTCTTCCAGTACGGAATCCTCACCATCCTCTTTCTCTCTCTTTTGGTGAAAATTCTTCCTGTACAGAGTCCTCACCATCTTTTCTCTCTCTGTCGGTGAAGATTCTTCCTGTACAGAATCCTCACCATCCTCTTTCTCTCTTTTTCGGTGAAGATTCTACCTGGACAGAATCCTCACTATCCTCTTTCTGTCTCTTTCGGTGAAGATTCTTCCTGTACAGAATCCTCACCATCCTCTTTCTCTCTTTTTCGGTGAAGATTCTTCCTGTACAGAATCCTCACCATCCTCTTTCTCTCTTTTTCGGTAAAGATTCTTCCTGTACAGAATCCTCACCATCCTCTTTCTCTCTCTTTTGGTGAAAATTCTTCCTGTACAGAATCCTCACCATCCTCTTTCTGTCTCTTTCGGTGAAGATTCTATCTGTACAGATTCCTCACCATCCTCTTTCTGTCTCTTTTGGTGAAGATTCTTCTTGTACAGAATCCTCACCATCCTCTTTCTCTCTCTTTCCGTGAAGATTCTTTCTGTACAGAATCATCACCATCCTCTTTCTCTCTCTTTCAGTGAAGATTCTTCCAGTACAAAATCCTCACCATCCTCTTTCTCTCTCTTTCGGTGAAGATTCTCCCTATACAGAATCCTCACCATCCTCTTTCTCTCTCTTTCGGGGAAGATTCTCCCTGTACAGAATCCTCACCATCCTCTTTCTCTTTCTTTCGGTGAAGACTCTACCTGGACAGAATCCTCACTATCCTCTTTCTGTCTCTTTCGGTGAAGATTCTTCCTGTACAGAATCCTCACCATCCTCTTTCTCTCTTTTTCGGTGAAGATTCTTCCTGTACAGAATCCTCACCATCCTCTTTCTCTCTTTTTCGGTAAAGATTCTTCCTGTACAGAATCCTGACCATCCTCTTTCTCTCTCTTTTGGTGAAAATTCTTCCTGTACAGAATCCTCACCATCCTCTTTCTGTCTCTTTCGGTGAAGATTCTATCTGTACAGAATCCTCACCATCCTCTTTCTGTCTCTTTTGGTGAAGATTCTTCTTGTACAGAATCCTCACCATCCTCTTTCTCTCTCTTTCCGTGAAGATTCTTTCTGTACAGAATCATCACCATCCTCTTTCTCTCTCTTTCAGTGAAGATTCTTCCAGTACAAAATCCTCACCATCCTCTTTCTCTCTCTTTTGGTGAAGATTCTCCCTATACAGAATCCTCACCATCCTCTTTCTCTCTCTTTCGGGGAAGATTCTCCCTGTACAGAATCCTCACCATCCTCTTTCTCTTTCTTTCGGTGAAGACTCTACCTGTACAGAATCCTCACCATATTCTTTCTCTCTCTTGCAGTGAAGATTCTTCCTGTACAGAATCCTCACCATCCTCTTTCTCTTTCTTTCGGTGAAGATTCTTCCTGTACAGAATCCTCACCATCCTCTTTCTCTCTCTTTCGGTGAATATTCTTCCTGTACAGAATCCTGACCATCTTCTTTCTCTCTTTCGGTGAAGATTCTTCGTGTACAGAATCCTCACCATCCTCTTTCTCTCTCTTTCGGTGAATATTCTTCCTGTACAGAATCCTGACCATCTTCTTTCTCTCTTCCGGTGAAGATTCTTCCTGTACAAAATCCTCACCATCTCTTTTTATCTCTTTTGGTGAAGATTCTACCTGTACAGAATCCTCACCATCTCTTTCTCTTTCTTTCGGTGAAGATTCTCCCTGTACAGAATCCTCACCATCCTCTTTCTCTTTCTTTCGGTGAAGATTCTCCCTGTACAGAATCCTCACCATCCTCTTTCTCTTTCTTTCGGTGAAGATTCTCCCTGTACAGAATCCTCACCATCCTCTTTCTCTTTCTTTCGGTGAAGATTCTCCCTGTACAGAATCCTCACCATCCTCTTTCTCCTTCTTTCGGTGAAGATTCTCCCTGTACAGAATCCTCACCATCCTCTTTCTCTTTCTTTCGGTGAAGATTCTTCCTGTACAGAATCCTCACCATTTCTTTCTCTCTCTTTCGGTGAAGATTCTCCTGTACAGAATCCTCACCATCATCTTTCTCTCTCTTTCGGTGAAGATTCTACCTGTACAGAATCCTCACCATCCTCTTTCTCTTTCTTTCGGTGAAGATTCTCCCTGTACAGAATCCTCACCATCCTCTTTCTCTCTTTTTCGGTGAAGATTCTTCCTGTACAGAATCCTCACCATCCTCTTTCTCTCTCTTTCGGTAAAGATTCTTCCTGTACGGAATCCTCACCATCCTCTTTCTCTCTCTTTTGGTGAAAATTCTTCCTGTACAGAGTCCTCACCATCTTTTCTCTCTCTGTCGGTGAAGATTCTTCCTGTACAGAATCCTCACCATCCTCTTTCTCTCTTTTTCGGTGAAGATTCTACCTGGACAGAATCCTCACTATCCTCTTTCTGTCTCTTTCGGTGAAGATTCTTCCTGTACAGAATCCTCACCATCCTCTTTCTCTCTTTTTCGGTGAAGATTCTTCCTGTACAGAATCCTCACCATCCTCTTTCTCTCTTTTTCGGTAAAGATTCTTCCTGTACAGAATCCTGACCATCCTCTTTCTCTCTCTTTTGGTGAAAATTCTTCCTGTACAGAATCCTCACCATCCTCTTTCTGTCTCTTTCGGTGAAGATTCTATCTGTACAGAATCCTCACCATCCTCTTTCTGTCTCTTTTGGTGAAGATTCTTCTTGTACAGAATCCTCACCATCCTCTTTCTCTCTCTTTCCGTGAAGATTCTTTCTGTACAGAATCATTACCATCCTCTTTCTCTCTCTTTCAGTGAAGATTCTTCCAGTACAAAATCCTCACCATCCTCTTTCTCTCTCTTTCGGTGAAGATTCTCCCTATACAGAATCCTCACCATCCTCTTTCTCTCTCTTTCGGGGAAGATTCTCCCTGTACAGAATCCTCACCATCCTCTTTCTCTTTCTTTCGGTGAAGACTCTACCTGTACAGAATCCTCACCATATTCTTTCTCTCTCTAGCAGTGAAGATTCTTCCTGTACAGAATCCTCACCATCCTCTTTCTCTCTCTTTCGGTGAAGATTCTTCCTGTACATTATCCTCACCATCCTCTTTCTCTCTCTTTCGGTGAATATTCTTCCTGTACAGAATCCTGACCATCTTCTTTCTCTCTTTCGGTGAAGATTCTTCGTGTACAGAATCCTCACCATCCTCTTTCTCTCTCTTTCGGTGAATATTCTTCCTGTACAGAATCCTGACCATCTTCTTTCTCTCTTCTGGTGAAGATTCTTCCTGTACAAAATCCTCACCATCTCTTTTTATCTCTTTTGGTGAAGATTCTACCTGTACAGAATCCTCACCATCCTCTTTCTCTCACTTTTGGTGAAGATTCTTCCTGTACAGAATCCTCACCATCTCTTTCTCTTTCTTTCGGTGAAGATTCTCCCTGTACAGAATCCTCACCATCCTCTTTCTCTCTCTTTCGGTGAAGATTCTCCCTGTACAGAATCCTCACCATCCTCTTTCTCTTTCTTTCGGTGAAGATTCTCCCTGTACAGAATCCTCACCATCCTCTTTCTCTTTCTTTCGGTGAAGATTCTCCCTGTACAGAATCCTCACCATCCTCTTTCTCTTTCTTTCGGTGAAGATTCTTCCTGTACAGAATCCTCACCATTTCTTTCTCTCTCTTTCGGTGAAGATTCTCCTGTACAGAATCCTCACCATCCTCTTTCTCTCTCTTTCGGTGAAGATTCTCCTGTACAGAATCCTCACCATCCTCTTTCTCTTTCTTTCGGTGAAGATTCTCCCTGTACAGAATCCTCACCATCCTCTTTCTCTTTCTTTCGGTGAAGAATCTCCCTGTACAGAATCCTCACCATCCTCTTTCTCTTTCTTTCGGTGAAGATTCTCCCTGTACAGAATCCTCACCATCCTCTTTCTCTTTCTTTCGGTGAAGATTCTTCCTGTACAGAATCCTCACCATTTCTTTCTCTCTCTTTCGGTGAAGATTCTCCTGTACAGAATCCTCACCATCCTCTTTCTCTTTCTTTCGGTGAAGATTCTACCTGTACAGAATCCTCACCATCCTCTTTCTCTTTCTTTCGGTGAAGATTCCCCCTGTACAGAATCCTCACCATCCTCTTTCTCTTTCTTTCGGTGAAGATTCTTCCTGTACAGAATCCTCACCATCCTCTTTCTCTTTCTTTCGGTGAAGATTCTCCCTGTACAGAATCCTCACCATCCTCTTTCTCTTTCTTTCGGTGAAGATTCTTCCTGTACAGAATCCTCACCATTTCTTTCTCTCTCTTTCGGTGAAGATTCTCCTGTACAGAATCCTCACCATCCTCTTTCTCTTTCTTTCGGTGAAGATTCTACCTGTACAGAATCCTCACCATCCTCTTTCTCTTTCTTTCGGTGAAGATTCTCCCTGTACAGAATCCTCACCATCCTCTTTCTCTTTCTTTCGGTGAAGATTCTTCCTGTACAGAATCCTCACCATCCTCTTTCTCTTTCTTTCGGTGAAGATTCTCCCTGTACAGAATCCTCACCATCCTCTTTCTCTTTCTTTCGGTGAAGATTCTCTCTGTACAGAATCCTCACCATCCTCTTTCTCTTTCTTTCGGTGAAGATTCTTCCTGTACAGAATCCTCACCATTTCTTTCTCTTTCTTTTGGTGAAGATTCTCCCTGTACAGAATCCTCACCATCCTCTTTCTCTTTCTTTCGGTGAAGATTCTCCCTGTACAGAATCCTCACCATCCTCTTTCTCTTTCTTTCGGTGAAGATTCTCCCTGTACAGAATCCTCATCATCCTCTTTCTCTTTCTTTCGGTGAAGATTCTTCCTGTACAGAATCCTCACCATTTCTTTCTCTCTCTTTCGGTGAAGATTCTCCTGTACAGAATCCTCACCATCCTCTTTCTCTTTCTTTCGGTGAAGATTCTTCCTGTACAGAATCCTCACCATCCTCTTTCTCTTTCTTTCGGTGAAGATTTTTCCTGTACAGAATCCTCACCATCCTCTTTCTCTTTCTTTCGGTGAAGATTCTTCCTGTACAGAATCCTCACCATCCTCTTTCTCTTTCTTTCGGTGAAGATTATTTTTGTACAGAATCCTCACCATCTCTTTCTCTCTCTTTTGGTGAAGATTCTACCTGTACAGAATCCTCACCATCCTCTTTCTCTTTCTTTCGGTGAAGATTCTACCTGTACAGAATCCTCACCATCCTCTTTCTCTTTCTTTCGGTGAAGATTCTTCCTGTACAGAATCCTCACCATCTCTTTCTCTCTCTTTTGGTGAAGATTCTTCCTGTACAGAATCCCATCATCCTCTTTCTCTTTCTTTCGGTGAAGATTCTCCTGTACAGAATCCTCACCATCCTCTTTCTCTTTCTTTCGGTGAAGATTCTACCTGTACAGAATCCTCACCATCCTCTTTCTCTTTCTTTCGGTGAAGATTCTTCATGTACAGAATCCTCACCATCTCTTTCTCTCTCTTTTGGTGAAGATTCTTTTTGTACAGAATCCTCACCATCCTCTTTCTCTTTCTTTCGGTGAAGACTCTACCTGTACAGAATCCTCACCATCCTCTTTCTCTTTCTTTCGGTGAAGATTCTTCCTGTACAGAATCCTCACCATCTCTTTCTCTCTCTTTTGGTGAAGATTCTTCCTGTATAGAATCCTCACTATCCTCTTTCTCTTTCTTTCGGTGAAGATTCTTCCTGTACAGAATCCTCACCATCTCTTTCTCTCTCTTTTGGTGAAGATTCTTTTTGTACAGAATCCTCACCATCCTCTTTCTCTTTCTTTCGGTGAAGACTTTACCTGTACAGAATCCTCACCATCCTCTTTCTCTTTCTTTCGGTGAAGATTCTTCCTGTACAGAATCCTCACCATTTCTTTCTCTTTCTTTCGGTGAAGATTCTCCCTGTACAGAATCCTCACCATCCTCTTTCTCTTTCTTTCGGTGAAGATTCTTCCTGTACAGAATCCTCACCATCCTCTTTCTCTTTCTTTCGGTGAAGATTCTTCCTGTACAGAATCCTCACCATCCTCTTTCTCTTTCTTTCGGTGAAGATTCTTCCTGTACAGAATCCTCACCATCCTCTTTCTCTTTCTTTCGGTGAAGATTCTACCTGTACAGAATCCTCACCATCCTCTTTCTCTTTCTTTCGGTGAAGATTCTTTTTGTACAGAATCCTCACCATCTCTTTCTCTCTCTTTTGGTGAAGATTCTACCTGTACAGAATCCTCACCATCCTCTTTCTCTTTCTTTCGGTGAAGATTCTCCCTGTACAGAATCCTCACCATCCTCTTTCTCTTTCTTTCGGTGAAGATTCTCCCTGTACAGAATCCTCACCATCCTCTTTCTCTTTCTTTCGGTGAAGATTCTCCCTGTACAGAATCCTCACCATCCTCTTTCTCTTTCTTTCGGTGAAGATTCTCCCTGTACAGAATCCTCACCATCCTCTTTCTCTTTCTTTCGGTGAAGATTCTTCCTGTACAGAATCCTCACCATTTCTTTCTCTCTCTTTCGGTGAAGATTCTCCTGTACAGAATCCTCACCATCCTCTTTCTCTTTCTTGCGGTGAAGATTCTGCCTGTACAGAATCCTCACCATCCTCTTTCTCTTTCTTTCGGTGAAGATTCTCCCTGTACAGAATCCTCACCATCCTCTTTCTCTTTCTTTCGGTGAAGATTCTTCCTGTACAGAATCCTCACCATCCTCTTTCTCTTTCTTTCGGTGAAGATTCTCCCTGTACAGAATCCTCACCATCCTCTTTCTCTTTCTTTCGGTGAAGATTCTTCCTGTACAGAATCCTCACCATTTCTTTCTCTCTCTTTCGGTGAAGATTCTCCTGTACAGAATCCTCACCATCCTCTTTTTCTTTCTTTCGGTGAAGATTCTACCTGTACAGAATCCTCACCATCCTCTTTCTCTTTCTTTCGGTGAAGATTCTCCCTGTACAGAATCCTCACCATCCTCTTTCTCTTTCTTTCGGTGAAGATTCTCCCTGTACAGAATCCTCACCATCCTCTTTCTCTTTCTTTCGGTGAAGATTCTCCCTGTACAGAATCCTCACCATCCTCTTTCTCTTTCTTTCGGTGAAGATTCTCTCTGTACAGAATCCTCACCATCCTCTTTCTCTTTCTTTCGGTGAAGATTCTTCCTGTACAGAATCCTCACCATTTCTTTCTCTTTCTTTCGGTGAAGATTCTCCCTGTACAGAATCCTCACCATCCTCTTTCTCTTTCTTTCGGTGAAGATTCTCCCTGTACAGAATCCTCACCATCCTCTTTCTCTTTCTTTCGGTGAAGATTCTCCCTGTACAGAATCCTCATCATCCTCTTTCTCTTTCTTTCGGTGAAGATTCTTCCTGTACAGAATCCTCACCATTTCTTTCTCTCTCTTTCGGTGAAGATTCTCCTGTACAGAATCCTCACCATCCTCTTTCTCTTTCTTTCGGTGAAGACTCTTCCTGTACAGAATCCTCACCATCCTCTTTCTCTTTCTTTCGGTGAAGATTCTTCCTGTACAGAATCCTCACCATCCTCTTTCTCTTTCTTTCGGTGAAGATTCTTCCTGTACAGAATCCTCACCATCCTCTTTCTCTTTCTTTCGGTGAAGATTCTTTTTGTACAGAATCCTCACCATCTCTTTCTCTCTCTTTTGGTGAAGATTCTACCTGTACAGAATCCTCACCATCCTCTTTCTCTTTCTTTCGGTGAAGATTCTACCTGTACAGAATCCTCACCATCCTCTTTCTCTTTCTTTCGGTGAAGATTCTTCCTGTACAGAATCCTCACCATCTCTTTCTCTCTCTTTTGGTGAAGATTCTTCCTGTACAGAATCCCATCATCCTCTTTCTCTTTCTTTCGGTGAAGATTCTCCTGTACAGAATCCTCACCATCCTCTTTCTCTTTCTTTCGGTGAAGATTCTACCTGTACAGAATCCTCACCATCCTCTTTCTCTTTCTTTCGGTGAAGATTCTTCCTGTACAGAATCCTCACCATCTCTTTCTCTCTCTTTTGGTGAAGATTCTTTTTGTACAGAATCCTCACCATCCTCTTTCTCTTTCTTTCGGTGAAGACTCTACCTGTACAGAATCCTCACCATCCTCTTTCTCTTTCTTTCGGTGAAGATTCTTCCTGTACAGAATCCTCACCATCTCTTTCTCTCTCTTTTGGTGAAGATTCTTCCTGTATAGAATCCTCACTATCCTCTTTCTCTTTCTTTCGGTGAAGATTCTTCCTGTACAGAATCCTCACCATCTCTTTCTCTCTCTTTTGGTGAAGATTCTTTTTGTACAGAATCCTCACCATTTCTTTCTCTTTCTTTCGGTGAAGATTCTCCCTGTACAGAATCCTCACCATCCTCTTTCTCTTTCTTTCGGTGAAGATTCTTCCTGTACAGAATCCTCACCATCCTCTTTCTCTTTCTTTCGGTGAAGATTCTTCCTGTACAGAATCCTCACCATCCTCTTTCTCTTTCTTTCGGTGAAGATTCTTCCTGTACAGAATCCTCACCATCCTCTTTCTCTTTCTTTCGGTGAAGATTCTTTTTGTACAGAATCCTCACCATCCTCTTTCTCTCTCTTTTGGTGAAGATTCTACCTGTACAGAATCCTCACCATCCTCTTTCTCTTTCTTTCGGTGAAGATTCTCCCTGTACAGAATCCTCACCATCCTCTTTCTCTTTCTTTCGGTGAAGATTCTCCCTGTACAGAATCCTCACCATCCTCTTTCTCTTTCTTTCGGTGAAGATTCTTCCTGTACAGAATCCTCACCATCCTCTTTCTCTTTCTTTCGGTGAAGATTCTCCCTGTACAGAATCCTCACCATCCTCTTTCTCTTTCTTTCGGTGAAGATTCTCCCTGTACAGAATCCTCACCATCCTCTTTCTCTTTCTTTCGGTGAAGATTCTTCCTGTACAGAATCCTCACCATTTCTTTCTCTCTCTTTCGGTGAAGATTCTCCTGTACAGAATCCTCACCATCCTCTTTCTCTTTCTTTCGGTGAAGATTCTACCTGTACAGAATCCTCACCATCCTCTTTCTCTTTCTTTCGGTGAAGATTCTCCCTGTACAGAATCCTCACCATCCTCTTTCTCTTTCTTTCGGTGAAGATTCTTCCTGTACAGAATCCTCACCATCCTCTTTCTCTTTCTTTCGGTGAAGATTCTCCCTGTACAGAATCCTCACCATCCTCTTTCTCTTTCTTTCGGTGAAGATTCTTCCTGTACAGAATCCTCACCATTTCTTTCTCTCTCTTTCGGTGAAGATTCTCCTGTACAGAATCCTCACCATCCTCTTTCTCTTTCTTTCGGTGAAGATTCTACCTGTACAGAATCCTCACCATCCTCTTTCTCTTTCTTTCGGTGAAGATTCTCCCTGTACAGAATCCTCACCATCCTCTTTCTCTTTCTTTCGGTGAAGATTCTTCCTGTACAGAATCCTCACCATCCTCTTTCTCTTTCTTTCGGTGAAGATTCTCCCTGTACAGAATCCTCACCATCCTCTTTCTCTTTCTTTCGGTGAAGATTCTCTCTGTACAGAATCCTCACCATCCTCTTTCTCTTTCTTTCGGTGAAGATTCTCCCTGTACAGAATCCTCACCATTTCTTTCTCTTTCTTTCGGTGAAGATTCTCCCTGTACAGAATCCTCACCATCCTCTTTCTCTTTCTTTCGGTGAAGATTCTCCCTGTACAGAATCCTCACCATCCTCTTTCTCTTTCTTTCGGTGAAGATTCTCCCTGTACAGAATCCTCATCATCCTCTTTCTCTTTCTTTCGGTGAAGATTCTTCCTGTACAGAATCCTCACCATTTCTTTCTCTCTCTTTCGGTGAAGATTCTCCTGTACAGAATCCTCACCATCCTCTTTCTCTTTCTTTCGGTGAAGATTCTTCCTGTACAGAATCCTCACCATCCTCTTTCTCTTTCTTTCGGTGAAGATTCTTCCTGTACAGAATCCTCACCATCCTCTTTCTCTTTCTTTCGGTGAAGATTCTTCCTGTACAGAATCCTCACCATCCTCTTTCTCTTTCTTTCGGTGAAGATTCTTTTTGTACAGAATCCTCACCATCTCTTTCTCTCTTTTGGTGAAGATTCTACCTGTACAGAATCCTCACCATCCTCTTTCTCTTTCTTTCGGTGAAGATTCTACCTGTACAGAATCCTCACCATCCTCTTTCTCTTTCTTTCGGTGAAGATTCTTCCTGTACAGAATCCTCACCATCTCTTTCTCTCTCTTTTGGTGAAGATTCTTCCTGTACAGAATCCCATCATCATTTTTCTCTTTCTTTCGGTGAAGATTCTCCTGTACAGAATCCTCACCATCCTCTTTCTCTTTCTTTCGGTGAAGATTCTACCTGTACAGAATCCTCACCATCCTCTTTCTCTTTCTTTCGGTGAAGATTCTTCCTGTACAGAATCCTCACCATCTCTTTCTCTCTCTTTTGGTGAAGATTCTTTTTGTACAGAATCCTCACCATCCTCTTTCTCTTTCTTTCGGTGAAGACTCTACCTGTACAGAATCCTCACCATCCTCTTTCTCTTTCTTTCTGTGAAGATTCTTCCTGTACAGAATCCTCACCATCTCTTTCTCTCTCTTTTGGTGAAGATTCTTCCTGTATAGAATCCTCACTATCCTCTTTCTCTTTCTTCCTGTGAATATTCTTCCTGAACTGAATCCTCACCATCCTCTCTCTCTATGAGAATTCCTCATAGAGTGAGAGGGAG
>NC_090737.1:145520415-145523156 GCF_036898095.1 Palaemon carinicauda | reverse complement strand
GTTGTAGGCCCTCATCTTCTCATTTGGAAGGTAGGGACCTGAGGTGTTTTTCTGAAAACCCCTTACCCTTGACTTCGTTGACTTAGGGTCGTCAAAAGCCTCGGTAATCAGGTTAGAACAAACTGTACAAACCTGAGGGTCCCAATAGCGAAGATCACCTCTGGAGGCTGCGCATGCTGCGTGCCTCCTGCAATATTGATGCCCACAGGAGTTCTTACTGTGGGCATTACAGAACACACTCCCGCACTTCGGATGGTCCTCCTGTAAAGAGAAGAAAAATCCATGAGTATCAAGTGAAGGCTTTCACTTATATTGAGACATTTAGCTTATATAGAAAAGCTATAAAAGAAAGAAGGAAAGACACATACTTTCATTTCCTGTCCAGTCAATTGCTGAAACCTCCAGAGATATTAAAACTAAGGTTAATTCTATTCTAGAATACCTTATGTAATTTCCTAAACGGTAATTTAAGGTGTAGTTCACACCTTGAGATAAGTTTTAATATACGGGATAGAAAGAATACAGAAAGAACTTACTTTCTATGTATTGCACGGTCTCAACAAAAGGCTGTACAAGATAACATTAAGTATGATGAAGAACTTTTAGTGTTATCACAAGCACTGTACAGCAGTTTCTGCTAATGCAGTGTGTACTACACTACGAATACAGCAACTACTGTGAATCGCATGCTGTTTTGCCGGCGTGCGCCTGCACGTGCTGGCCGGCAACTACCCTTGTATAGTTCAAAGATATACTATCTCTTTAACTAATAGGAGTAGCCCCCTGATTCATGACTGTGTGCCGGTGCCAGCCGACGGCTGAAAACAATAATACCCGGCTGCCGGCTGCTAATCGCAGTGGCCAGCAGATTTGGGCTGTGTTTCCACTGCCAGCCGGCAAAGGTAATAAAATCCATGCCCGCCAACAGTAGCCAAGAACCAGAGAACCTCCACCTGCCCGGCTGTCAGCTGTTAAGCCGGCAGCCAGGTTAGGGGTGCAACACAATTGACAGAGTAACAGTATGGATGTAAGGTTATAAGGCGGCATTGCCGTACGACCTTCCATCCAGAAAGAGTGAACTTATGGAAGGGGAGAATGTAGCATTCAGGCTTCCAAAGAATCCATAGCCTGCCGGGCTCTACCGGCAGACATGGAAGGGAGACCAAGGGAGGTCTGAGGTTCACTCTGCAAAGAAAAAAGGGTCTCTACGACTGGCAGAAAGCTGAGCCTGTCCTCCATCCTAACCTATACTAGGTACGGAAGTAGGACTGCAGCCAAAAAAAAATAAAAGAAAGAGAGGTGGGGAAGGGATAAGGGTCCTATAGACTTCGTTCTAGCAGGAGACACACTCAGTCGTTAGGGAAGCTCATCCTAACCAAGAGTTGTCTATTAGGGAGGAAGATTGGCAATACTTGCTAACCTCCTCCCAACCAGAACAGAGTTAGGTGAAGTTATTTCGCCGGGCAACAGAGAAAACTCATTCTCCAGCCCGAGAAAAACAACACAGGACAGTCTGCTAGGCCACTAGAGGAAGGAATCATCCCTCCAACATGGACTAGGGAAGAAAAGCTTCCTGTGTCCGCCCCTAAACTAGCAAAGGAGACTTTCTCTATGCTATGAAGAAGCAGACCACAGACTAGAAACTCTGATGTTCTGCCCTAACCCAAAAAACCAGTCACTCTGGTTATCAGGTCAGGACAGACATATCCTAGAATAATTATACCGGAATTATTATACAGATAGAACCACTAGGATTAAGCCGAGGGCTTACAAAGGGAGAGAGGGATTGAACTTAGCCTCCGGAGGAGAAAAGAACAATCTGAGATGTGCGAAAGTATACTACTGTACCTAGAATACTAGACTAGGTAAGATGAGAATCGATTACCTAAATCACTGAAACTCTCTCGTATACAATCTTGGAAAAAACATTCAACAATATCTTACATGTATAAAATATTTGCCTATAGCTTCAATAATATAACATTCGGAAAAACTTATATCATGCATGGAAGTACTAGTGCCAGACGTCTAGGCTACGAAGCCTCACGAAGGGCAAGATCGGTACCTCGACCCGTGTCGAAATCCCCGAGCTAAAACTGACGGTATAATATAAGCATTCCTAGCAGAGATAAATAGCTAAATTATTAAAGCATAACAAACCGGGAACGTCGCTCCAGCTAACTAAATGACCCATAGGAGTGAGCGATAGCATCCAGGATGCCTCCGGTAGGCAACAGCTCTTGTTTACGTTAAAATCACTTTTGATTTAATTCAAAATGATAAGAGCTTACATTTATACATAGTAAAGATAATAATCAACTTCCTAGAGGCAGAAGAGGCCGGAGAAGTCATCAAAATGTTGAATTAAATCCAAAATAACGAGAGAACACAAGGGAAAACACTGAGTAGTAGAGCTACACGAAAAGGAATGAAGAGGGCGCTACCACCTTCATTAGATACACACTGGAAACGGAATAGGAGAGATGCCTTATGAGCGGCTCTCTTTTCATTCTCGTTTCAGATTCTTGTCACTATACCCCCTCGAAGTGTTAATACTGTTCGGGGCGAAAATAGCTATGTGACATGTCAAGAATACGTCCTCTAATATTATGCGATATCCCTGTGAGATTATTTAGGGATATTCGCTCCAGGAGTTAGAATTCTTGATAGCTTAAGGTAAAATTCTCTGGGAATATCACTGTAGTCAAATATACCCTAGAAAGCTACCTAATAGGAACTTC
>NC_090737.1:145510415-145515415 GCF_036898095.1 Palaemon carinicauda | reverse complement strand
AAGTGGCAAAACTAGAGGAACGGGTAGACTTATGGGAAGGAGTAGACAAAGGGAGTAGGGGTGACATAAAGATAGAGGTAGACCTAGGGAGGGGTAGTCCTTGGGAAGGGGCAAACCTAGAGTCAGGGGTAGACCCAAAGGATGTGGTAGACCTAGGGGAGAGGTAGACCTAGGGGAAGGAGTATTCCAAACGAGGAGGGGGGACAAAGGAAGCGATAGACATAAGGGAGGGGAAGACCTTGGGAAAGGGGACGACTTGGAGGAAAGGGTAAACCTAGGGGAGTGGTAGACCTAGGGAAAGGGGTAGACTTAAAGAATGGGGTAGACCTAGGGGAGAGGTAGACCAAGTTGGAACAGGTACACCTACAGGAAGGGGTAGACCTAGGTGAAGGGTATTCCTAGAGGAAGGGGTACACCTAGAGGAAGGGGTACACCTAGAGAAAGGGGTAGGCCTCGGTGAAGGGTAGAATTAGGAGAATGGTCAGACCAAAAGGGGTAGATCAAGGTGGGAGGGGTAGACATAGAGGAAGGGGTAGGCCTAGGTGAGGGGTAGACTTAGGGGAATTGATAGACCAAAAGGGGTATATCAAGGAGGGAGGGGTAGACCTAGAAGAAGGTGTACACTTAGATGGAGGAGTAGACCTTGGGGAGTGGTAGACGTAGGGGGGAGGGGTAGACCAAGAGGAGTGGTTGACCTAGAGGAAGGAGTAGGCCTATGGGAGGGGTAGACCTTGGGGCAGGGGTGGCCGTCCTTTTGTTTCCCATGCATCAATTCTTTTCACTGTTAATTCAGATGCGCCACACAAAGTTTAACCATCTATCAATCCTTTAACTATGGTGATTTGGACATATTTGACAGTTATACATATAATCCTTTAATATATATATATATATATATATATATATATATATATATATATATATATATATATATATATATATATATATATATATATATATATATATATATATATATATATATATATATATAAATACATACATACGCGTGTGTGTGATAGTGTGGACAAATGTAGCAGTTGTAAAGGAAAGGATTTAACATGAATACAAAGTAAACCGTACTAAATTTATTGATACTTTGAATTTACATTGATAATATACATTAGTTATTCCTGAAGGTACTAATAAAAATATATGAACATAATTAGCAATTTCTTTATGAGCCGGCATGTTTTTTTTCTTTTATTATCTGTGGGGTATAGTGTGCCACTTATAATCGTGCAATGCGCCACTGTTGGCGCATGCGCCATAGGTTGGCCTCCCCTGGGTAGACCAAGGGGGTAGGGGTAGACCTAGAGGAAGGGGTAGACCTAGGGGAGGGGTAGACATAGAGTAAGGGGATAGACCTAGGGGAGGGGTAGACATAGAGTAAGGGGTAAACCTAGGAAAGGGCCTGTCCCTGGAGGAAGGGATAGACTTGGGAGAGAGGTAGAGCTCGAGGAAGGGGTCGACCTAAAGGTGGAGTAGACTTAGGGGAATGGGTAGACAAAATGGATAAGGGTAGACCTAGAGGAAGGGTATACCTACGGAGGAGGTGTGAGATGAAGGATGAGGCACACCTAGGGCATGGGTAAAACAAGAAGAAGGGGTAGACCAAGGGAGGAGGGGTGACATGAAGGCTGACGTACACCTACGGTAGGGGTAGTCCTTGGGGGAGGGGTAGACCTAGGGGAGGAGATACACCTAGAGGAAGGGGTATACCTAGAGGAAGGAGTAGATCCAGGAGAAGGGTAGAACTAAAGGAAGAGGTAGATCTAAGAGAGGGGTACACCTAGAGGATGGGGTCAACCTAGAGGAAGGAGTAGAACTAAAGGAGAATTAGATCTTTGTGGAGGGGTAGACTTAAAGGATGAGGTAGACCTAGGGGATAGGTAGACCAAGTTGGGACGGGTACACCTAGAGGAAGGGGTACACCTAAAAGAAGGGGTAGACCTCACTAAGGGATAAACTTTGAGGAAGGGGTAGACATAGGGGAGGGGTAGACCTAGGGGAAGGGGTAGACCAAGAGGAAGGGGTAGATATAGAGGAAGTGGTAGACCTAGGGGAGGGGTAGACTTAGGAGAACGGGTAGCTAGAAGAAGGGGTAGACCTAGGGGAGGAGTAGAACAAGGTGATATAGAGCTAGACCTACGGTAAAGGGTACACCTAGAGGAAGTGGTATACCTAGGGGAAGGGGTAGATCAAGGTGGGAGGGATACACCTATAGGAAAGGGTAGACCTAGATGAGGGGTAGACATAGAGGAATGGGTTGACCTAAGGGAGTCAAAGTCCTATGGAAAGGGGTAGTCCTAGAGGAAGGGGTAGACCTAGGGGAAGGGGTAGACCAGGGGAGGGGTTGATCTAGGTGGAAGGAGTAGACCAAGAAGGGAGTTAGACCTAGAGAAAGGGGTAAACCTAGGAGAAGGAGTAGACCTAGAGGAAAGGGTACACCTAGTGGAAGGGGTAGTAAGGGGTAACCTTAGGGAAGGGGTAGACCTACAGTAAGGGGTAGACCTCGAGGAAAGGGTAGACCTACAAGAAGGGGAAGAGCTAGAGAAAGGAGTAGACCTAGGGGATGGTTTGTCTAGAGGATGATGTAGACATTGGGATGAGGGATAGAACTAGAGGAAGAGGCGACCTAAAGGAAGGGGTCAATCTAAGGGAGGAGTAGACCTAGGTTGAAGGGGATAGACTTAGAGGAAGGGGTAGATCTATAAAATGGGGTAGATCTAGTGGAAGGGGTATACCAAGGGGGAGGGGTAGACCCAGAGGAAGGGATAGACTTATGGGAAGGGGTAGACCTAGGGGAGGGGGTAGATTTAGGCGAAGGAGTTGACCAAGGGGGAGGGGTAGACCTAGAGGAAGAGGTAGACATAATGGAAGGGGTAGACGTAGGGAAGGAGTAGACATAGGGGAAAGGGTTGACCTAGGGAAAAGGGTAGACCTATATGAATGGGTAGACATAGAGGAAGTGGTAGACCTAGGGGAGGGATAAACTTAGGGGAATAGGTAGACCTAGAGAAAGGGGTAGATCTAGGGGAGGAGTAGACCAAGATGATGTAGAGCTAGACCTACGGTAAAGGGTACACCTAGAAGAAGGGATATACCAAGGGGAAGGGGTACACCTAGAGGAAAGAGTAGACCTAGATGAGGGGTAGACATAGAGGAATGGGTAGAGCTAAGGGAGTCGAAGTCCTACGGAAAATGGTAGACCTGGAGGAAGGGGTAGACCTAGTGGAAGGGGTAGACCAGGGGAGGGGTTGATCTAGGCGGAAGGAGTAGACCAAGAAGGGAGTTAAACCTAGAGAGAGGGGTAAACCTACGAGAAGGAGTAGACCTAGAGGAAAGGGTACACCTAGTGGAAGGGGTAGTAAGGGGTAACCTTAGGGAAGGGGTAGACCTACAGTAAGGGGTAGACCTCGAGGAAAGGGTAGACCTACAAGAAGGGGAAAACCTAGAGAAAGGAGTAGACCTAGGGTATGGTATATCTAGGGGATGAGGTAGACCTAGCGGATGGTATATCTAGGGGATGAGGTAGACATAGGGGTGAGGGGTAGAACTAGAGGAAAAGGAGACCTTGAGGAAGAGGTCAATCTAAGGGAGGAGTAGAATTAGAGGAAGGGGTAGATCTATAGAATGGAGTAAATCTAAGGGAAGCGGCATACCAAGGGGGGGGGGTAGACCTAGAGGAAGGGGTAGACTTGTAGGAAAGGGGAGACCTAGGGGAGGGGGTAGACCAACGGGGAGGGGGAGACTTAGAGAAAGAGGTAGACATAAAGGAAGGGGTAGACGTAGGGGAGGAGTAGATCTAGGGGAAGGTGTAGATAGAGGGAAAGGGGTAGACCAAGGGGGTAGAGATAGACCTAGAGGAAGAGGTTACTTAAAGGAGCCTCCACACGAGGTCTTACGCATGGTGCATCGTCGAGAGTACCAGGACCTAAGTGATGTTACAATTGATTCTTTTTACAGAAATGAAGGAAAACAGAAGACAGCAAGCTAAAAGGGTGTATCGTTACGAACTTAAGAATCTGTTAAACGTTTATGTTATCATCTACATTGTAGCCGGACAGTACTACATTCGATCCCTCTCTCTGCTTACGACTCATTTCATCTTTGCCGATAACTACACAGAATAGTCTGGCCTATTCTTTACACATTCTTTATCCTCATACACTTAACATCGCTAAAACTACCAAACAAATTTTCTTCTCTCAGGAGGTATTTCCTCGATACAACTGCCGATGTACGTTCATCTTTTGGATAGTTAAATCTTCACCGCTCTCCCCGTAGAGTTTAGCCATGTCCGTTGCCTTTCTTGGCAATTGGGCTTGTGATTTTTACGGATATATACGGCATTGTAGAGAACTCTACAAGAACCCCGATTGTGACTGCGATGACTGCGAAGAATACCAAAATAAGAGACGTGAACTCTTTAACTTAGTTGGCCTTAAAACCAATGAAGTTGATGACATGATCGTGCCACAACACAACATTCGTTGCAACTGTAAGAACTGCAAGGTTGCTTCCTACAAGTTACTGCACCACTTTTGATCTGCTCCTACCACTCCAGATGAGTCTGCTCCCCCTTCTAAACGAAGGAAGAGCCCTGACAGACCCTAACCAGCTCCTGTAGAGCCCCCACCATCGCCCTTATTGACACCAAGGAATGAGCCTCGAGACTCTTCCTTGTTTGTCTCTAAGCCAGTTAAACAGTCAGAGCCTGTTGCAGCCGTTTCACCTACCCCAGCAGCTGTCCCCTCCATTGCCATGGAGGTTGTTGAGCCAATTGGGAAACATCCACTTGACTGCAACTGTGTTTCCTGTCTACAAAGCCTTCTCCGGGAGGCCACCACCATCGCTGCCAGCCTTCCAGATTCCCAGCCTGAGCCTAGGAGACCTCTCCCAAAGTTTAGGCTAACAAACAGCTCCACATCCTACGCTGCAGTTGCTGCCATTGCTGCAAAACCTGGCATGCAACTCTCTGCTCGACCGAATCGAAGGGG
>NC_090737.1:145495415-145502915 GCF_036898095.1 Palaemon carinicauda | reverse complement strand
CTAAGTTTCTTTGCAATTTATAATAGATTCAAGTTTTTCTCTGATAACGAAAGAAAGGTTAAACATGCTCTGGATAGAAGAAAATTTCAAGGGATATAAATAAAGTAACATAGATGATGTTTGTGACTGTACAAAGAACACCTTGGAAAGCGAATAAGAGGGAGATGCAAGATTGAGTGCATATGTTGCAAGATCCTTCCTTGGAGACAGCTGATGCAATGAATGAATACAGATGGCCAGGAATCTTAACAAAAAAACAAAAAAGAACCAAAATAGTTTGACATATTTGATAACTAAGTCTCCCAAGTGATTACACAGTAGATTATTAATGTGTTAAAACAAATAGAGAATGGTTGATGGTTTACACCAAGAAGAAATGCTTCGACCAAAGGGAACGATCATGATGGACCGGACTTAAATACTTCTGCTTTACAAAATACATTCGGAATATCTTGACATTTCAAAATATGTGATTTCTTATTATTGAACACTCAAAATTAATATACTACTCTTGAATTTAAGCATATAAGAGATTTAAGTTAATCCAAGTTTAATAGGGGATTTAATAATTTTCATTACAGATAACTGATTTTATAAACCATTTTGTCCCTGAAATTTCTACTTAAGACGATCGAAATAAGGGAAGAAATTGATTGTATATTTTGCTCTGTAGCTTTATATATATATATATATATATATATATATATATATATATATATATATATATATATATATATATATATATATATATATAGCAATTAAAAAAATCAAAAAGATCATATCGCTACTAATAAAAAGAGAAGGAGAAATGTAAGAATCTATAGAAGCGTATATAATGGTAGAGATCACCAGCTCCTCATTGACACAGTGAAATTAAAACTGAAAGTATCCAACAGAAATGTAGATAGAATATCTAGGTTTGATACAACTAAGCTTCTGGAAGATGAGCACAGACAAACATTTGCAATTGAATGTAGGAATTGATTTGCAGTCTTAGAAACATTGAGAGACTAAGAGCAGATAATTAATGAAGAATGGTGTGATATTATGAATATATATCAGTTAGTTGGTAGTGAAGTATTGGGACATGCAGTTACGAGAAGAAAGCCAAGGATATCAAATGATACTTGGGATTTTATAAAAAAAGGAGAAAATGACAGAAATTGATTGATGTCAGTTTTCGAGGAAGTCATTATAATTACAAGTTAGAAAATGCTAAGTATTCCTGTATCGATAGCAAGGTCAAAAGAAAAACCAGGAATGACAGGAGAGAATATCTAGACAGGAAAGTAAATGAGGCTGACAAAGCTATGAATTCAGGGAGTGGCTAAGGTGTAAGAATCGCTCATAGAAATATTAATAAAATCTCTATGGGAGCAAAGAAGAAGAAGCATATGACCATACAAAAAGAGAGATGGATCTGTTATAACAACAGAGGATGAAGAAAGGCAACGCTGAGTGGAACACTTTAGTGAGGTCATAAATAGAGGATACGAAGGGAATAATTTGATTGATATACCTGAAGCTGATGAAGACTTTGATGTACCCATGAATGGATTCGGTGTGTTTGAAGTTGCAGCAATCATAATAATAATAATAATAATAATAATAATAATAATAATAATAATAATAATAATAATAAAGATATGAAAAGCCCCTGTATGCAATAAAATAATTGCCGTGATGATATTGGCCAAGAATGAAGTGACTCCCAGAATACTTATAAGATTATTTTATAGAGTGTGGCATGAAGAGGCAAAACACGATGAATGGAAGCTAGAAGTGTTGGTGAAAATGGCAAAAACGAGGAGACCTGACTAATTGCAATAATTACATAGGCGTGACACTTACGTTGTGGAGGATTTATTTTTGCTTTATTTTATTTTTGTTTTTGCCAAATCCTGAGAGAGAGAGAGAGAGAGAGAGAGAGAGAGAGAGAGAGAGAGAGAGAGAGAGAGAGAGAGAGAGAGGAGAGAGAGAGAGATTGTGTTAGCGAGCGAAAGTAGTTAGGTTAACGATTGTTTGTGGTGAGAAAGACTGTTGGTATAAATGAGATTGTTTGTTTACATGTTTTAGTTAGGTTACGACAGTGGTGAATGTTTCGGAGCGAATGCTTTTTTATTTGACTGCAGCATAAGGCAGTTGTGTGAGAGCTGGATTACATTTATATTTTTCTGACCAGCGTGGAAGTGTTTTTTGATTTTCAAAGTAAGTACAGTTTTGTTTATCTTTGCTTGTCGTGATTGTGAATGATAGGAACAATTTATTATTTATCTTTGATTATAGTGCGATAGTTCAGTTAGCTAGAAGTGTTCGTAAGTGGTTTTCTTTTTTATTTTGGCAGGCTGCGATTCCTCCTTTGGAGAGACCGAATTTTGAAAGTGGATGTATTGTTGATGACCTGGCCTGTATTAAGATTTTGTTTGTACTGCTCATTTGACTGCTCAACTGTTGACGACCTGGCCTGTGATTGATTTTGGTATTAAGACTGCTCTTTGGATTGACGATTGTTGATGACCGGCCCGTTTACTTCCGATTGATGATGATGATGATGATGATGGTGGTGCTAATAATAACCACGACCCCAATCAGGGAAGTAGTTGTGGCGAATTGCCACCCAATGAACTGCTGAACACAGAGTTGTGTGCCGTAAAGACAGTCCGGCTTGTGTGTGGCGACCGTGTTGGTGTACCATAATATTTATACAAGAAATTCATATATATATTTATTTTTGGTGTTGGTGTGTGGTATAATTTAAGTTTGTTAGGATTTTTTGCGTTTATTTGAATGGTATTTATCTTATAGTGTTAAGTTTTGATTAGTTTAAAGTGTTAAGTTTTGATTGGTTTAAAGTATTTATTTTGAATGTGGATGGTTTATGATTTATTTTAAGGTTTAAGAATTATAGTTTTAAGGTTATGTTTTGTTTTGTTTTGTCCTTTTGTCCAAGAGTCTGGTTATAGATTACGTAAGGGGAAAGTTTGTATTGAGGAGACATTGGTCAGTTTAGAGTGATTCAAGGGTGTGGGGGTTGTTTTTTTAACATCCCGCCACATTATTTTGGCGCCCGAACAGGGACTGCTGAGGTGGGATAGAAGCTGGACTGTTGGACGAAGGACGGAATTAGGTTAAGAATTTAGGATTAAGGTTGATGAAAAATGGAAGAGCAGAACAAGTTACTGAAGGAGGAATTGCGGCTGAGTAAGGAGCGTGAGGAGAGGTTGCTAATAGAGAATGAGAGGTTGAACTGGGAGAATGCGGCGATGCAGAAGGAGCTTAGGGAGTTAAAGGGGACAGTAGAGAGAGTGGAAGAATGTGTTGAGATGAGGATGCGAGAGAATGAAGAACGAATGGAGAAACGAATGGAAGATATGATGGGGCAAGTCATGGGGATGATGAAAACTATAATGGGTGAAGGTGCAGTCGGAGGAGTGTCCTCAGCTTCGGGTAATGGGTTGGTAGTGAAAGAGAAGGTTAAGGTAGGTGATAATGGGAAAGGAAGTGATAGTGATAGTAGTAATAGTGATGGTGATATTGAAGATAAGGGAATTAGGCATAGTAAGGATGAACAGAAAGGTGAGAGGAAAGATGAAAGGAAAGGTAAAAGTGATGTGAAGAAAGAGAAGAAAAAGTATCAGGCTGATAGCAAGGACGATCGTGAATGGGTGAAAGTGGTAAGTAAGAAAAAGGGTAAGAAGGGAATGGTTAAGGATAGGAATTTAAGTGTGGAAGTGGATTCATTATATTCGAATGAGGAAGAAGGTAACAAGGGAGTAGACAGTGATGATAGCAGTGAGAATGAACGTGATGTGTGTAAGACTGTGTTTATGAGAGAGGTACCTCGGTGTGAAAGGTTCAATGAGCATAGCAGTAGGGATGTAAATGATTTTTTCAAGGAGTATGAGAGGTATTGTCAGGATAAGTATGGTGATAGTAAAAGAGTTTGGGCTAGGGAGTTAGGAGAATATTTGACTGGGTATTTGTTGACGATGTATGGAGTGATAATGAGTGTAGGGGACGTTGATTATGAAAGTGTGAAAACGAGAATAATTGAGCAGGTAAAACGTATGAAAGGGAGTGTTAAGTATAAGCGTAAGAATGATTTTGATGAGGCAAGGATGAATGCAGGAGAAGCTATATCAATGTACGTATGTAGGTTGGAAACTTTAGCTAGGAAGAAGTATGGGGATGAAGGTATAAATGAGAATAAGGAGTTAATGAGGAAGTTTTTGGCAACAGTACCTGAGAATGTGTGTGAATTTATTAATTTGAAACGCAAAGAGAAAATGAGGTGGACGCAAGAGAGATTGACATGGGATGATATACTAGAGATAGTTGAGGATTATGAGTTAGATAGGTGCATGAAAGAAAGTAAATCTGTGAGTGTAAGAACTGGAATGGAAGAAAGTGTAATAGAATTTGGTAGTTATAAGGACGCAATTTTGAGAGGACCAATGAGGGTAGCTGATAATGTAGTAGATAGGAGTGTTAGGGCGAGTAATGTGGGAATACCTGTAAGGACAAATGAAGGGTTTAGGCAAGGGAATCAGGTTTGGAGGGATAGGAGTGCTAGTGCGCCGCAAGATAGGTCAGGTAGTTGTATCCGTGAAGAGAAGTGTTATAGATGTGGGAAAGTAGGACATAAGAAGAATGAATGTAGATGGGCTCTTGGTGCTTGTTTTGGATGTGGTGAGGTAGGGCATAGAATTAGCGAGTGCACGAAAGAGAAAGGGGTAAAATGTTATCGGTGTGGTATGATTGGGCATGTGGCGAGTGGATGTCGTAGTAATCGTATGAATGTGATTTGTGGTAATTGTGGTAAGGATGGTCATTATGCTAGAATGTGCAAGGAGCCGCGGGGTAAGTGTACTGAATGTGGTGTAGATGGGCATGTAGCTAGGGTATGTAGGAAGAAGGGATTAAGTCAGCCAGGATGTTCGGGAAACTAGAGTGTGAGAGGGTTCAGCTGGGTGAGTCCTCCTGTGTGTGTGGAAGGAATAGGATCAATGTTTGTGAGAATGGGATGAATAATTGGTTAGAAATGAGCAAGTATGAATCTAGTATGCATGAAAAGTTAGGGCTGGAAAATAAACAATTAGTGTTAGTTGAATATAGGAAAAAGAGGCGTTTGAAAGTTTTAAGTAAGGATGAAAAAAGGGGAAATTTTATAAGTAAAAGTGAGAATAGAAATAAGTATGACAAGGGTGTAAATGTGCAAGTGTGTATGGAAGATAAATGTGTTAATACAGATGAATCATGGCTGAGTATGAATGATACCTATAGTGTGTGTGGCTTTTCCTTAGGTGATGTAAAAGAAAGGATGACGAATGCGAGAGTGAGAGATAGGAGAATGATTAGTAGTATGAATGAATCTTTTACTAAAGTTGAGAATGTTTTTGATGAAATGGATGAACTGTTTACAGAAATGAGTGTAATTATAGGGCCAGATGAGAACGAGGTAGATATGATTGTACATGATATATTAGATGATAGGAATTTAGATAGGAATAGTGTTAATGTAGCGAATGATTGTGATAAGGAAGAAGTGAATGAGAGAGTATATGGAGGCCCAGTTACTCGGAGTAGAGGTCCCGTTCCCGACTGCGACTGGGTTATGAAAAAAATAATGTAAGTGTTGTGTGAGAAGGATTTGGCAAAGTAAGGGGGGAGGAATGTGGAGGATTTATTTTTGCTTTATTTTATTTTTGTTTTTGCCAAATCCTGAGAGAGAGAGAGAGAGAGAGAGAGAGAGAGAGAGAGAGAGAGAGAGAGAGAGAGAGAGAGAGAGAGAGAGAGAGAGATTGTGTTAGCGAGCGAAAGTAGTTAGGTTAACGATTGTTTGTGGTGAGAAAGACTGTTGGTATAAATGAGATTGTTTGTTTACATGTTTTAGTTAGGTTACGACAGTGGTGAATGTTTCGGAGCGAATGCTTTTTTATTTGACTGCAGCATAAGGCAGTTGTGTGAGAGCTGGATTACATTTATATTTTTCTGACCAGCGTGGAAGTGTTTTTTGATTTTCAAAGTAAGTACAGTTTTGTTTATCTTTGCTTGTCGTGATTGTGAATGATAGGAACAATTTATTATTTATCTTTGATTATAGTGCGATAGTTCAGTTAGCTAGAAGTGTTCGTAAGTGGTTTTCTTTTTTATTTTGGCAGGCTGCGATTCCTCCTTTGGAGAGACCGAATTTTGAAAGTGGATGTATTGTTGATGACCTGGCCTGTATTAAGATTTTGTTTGTACTGCTCATTTGACTGCTCAACTGTTGACGACCTGGCCTGTGATTGATTTTGGTATTAAGACTGCTCTTTGGATTGACGATTGTTGATGACCGGCCCGTTTACTTCCGATTGATGATGATGATGATGATGATGGTGGTGCTAATAATAACCACGACCCCAATCAGGGAAGTAGTTGTGGCGAATTGCCACCCAATGAACTGCTGAACACAGAGTTGTGTGCCGTAAAGACAGTCCGGCTTGTGTGTGGCGACCGTGTTGGTGTACCATAATATTTATACAAGAAATTCATATATATATTTATTTTTGGTGTTGGTGTGTGGTATAATTTAAGTTTGTTAGGATTTTTTGCGTTTATTTGAATGGTATTTATCTTATAGTGTTAAGTTTTGATTAGTTTAAAGTGTTAAGTTTTGATTGGTTTAAAGTATTTATTTTGAATGTGGATGGTTTATGATTTATTTTAAGGTTTAAGAATTATAGTTTTAAGGTTATGTTTTGTTTTGTTTTGTCCTTTTGTCCAAGAGTCTGGTTATAGATTACGTAAGGGGAAAGTTTGTATTGAGGAGACATTGGTCAGTTTAGAGTGATTCAAGGGTGTGGGGGTTGTTTTTTTAACATCCCGCCACAACGTCGGTTTTCATGAAAATATATAATATGCTTATTCTAAAGAGACTAGAGAGAAAGGAGAAAGGATTAATGAGGTAAAATCATTCAAGTATTTGGGTATTTTGATCTCCAATAGGGATTCATTAGAATTAGATTTTAGTGAAAGATTGAAAAAAGCAAACCAGAAAATGGCTAGGTTAGGTAAAATTTGGAAATCAAATCGCCTAAAATTACATATAAAAACCAGTCAATATATCGGTTTACTGACATGGTATGGCAATGAAACAATCTCCAACAGATTTAGCAGATTTAAGAACTAAGATTTCACAAGAATATTAGGAGTTAAATGGCAGGACGGGATTAGAAACGAAACTATAAGAGAGATTACTCGAGTGCCATATGTGGATGAGATCATGCTGAGTGGTAGATGGAGATGGTTTGGGCATGCTCTTTGCACTCCCCAAGAGAAATTAATTCACTAAATCTTTAACTGGGCTCCACAAGGCACTAGAAGAGTTAGAAGAACCAGGCCTACATGGCTGAGAACTATGAAACGTGAAATGATGATTGGAGAAGTATTAAATTAAAAGCTCAAGATAAAGATGATTGACGAAATCTAACCGAGGCCATTCGGGTCAATAGGTGTAGG